>NW_028301578.1:6727500-6897500 GCF_042242905.1 Orbicella faveolata | reverse complement strand
CATCTTCAAAAGCGTCATCGTATTTTTAGATCGTGAACCAAGTAGAATCCCTACACAAACTCAAGAACTTCTGAGCAACAAGAGCAGAAAGGTTAGAGAATTTGTTTACGAATGTATCTGTTCGAGTACACCTAAGTAAAACGCTCTGAGAAACTTCGTTAAGTATAATAAAGATAAAATCTCGAACTAAAGGATATTCTCTCGTTATTTTCTTGTAACAGAGTTATGTGTCTTTACAAGAGTAAAACCCATGTAGCGAATTATTGTACATTTAAGGTGAAAGAAACTAATATATGTTGACCCCAGAAAAACAATTCTTCTCTTGCACTGTCACGCAATCCTGACACAAAAAATTATTTGCAAACCAGTTAGTGGATAAAGTCAAGAAATTGTGATGTTATAGGACGTTAAAGTGGACCCAACCCCCAAATTTGTTTTCGCTAAAACGAATCCACTTGTTATTTGAAGCATTTGGGCGAAAAAATATTTGAATTTGGTTGAATCCTCGATTTTCTATGCCCTCTCAAAGTCGCGCCTGAAGCGTTACACGACCGCGTTTCAGGGAGTCTGGGGCGGCGGTTGCTGATGACGTCTACCCAGGAACCAAACACAGTGGCGCCTCGGTCAGCTTTCTGTATTTGCTCGAGAAAATGGAAAACAAAATTAATCGTTCCAATATATTTTGGGACTAAAACGTCCAAGTTTTGTTTCAAAATCATTTCTTTTTCGTCACTGGAGTCAGAGTTAGGTTTCGATTCGGAAGACACCGAAATAAACTTCGATCGAGTACGTTCAACAACCGTGAACTCACTGCTTAGAGCTTTGTGAACTATTTACAATATTTCAAGCGACGACGGGGAACACTTTTTTGCGGACGAGGTGCTTGTGCATTAGGAATGGAAAGCTAGATACGAAGTGGAGGAGCAGGCAAACGAAAAGCAGGAAAGAAAACTCAAGGACTGCTTTGGATGGTAATTTCGTCAGCTAAACACAAGACTCCCACGCGTGTTTATAACCCGTTTACATTTGTCCTTAGCGAGAATGCAGTTTGTCAATGTATGGTTGTGCTATTAAATCCAGTTTGTGTTTAAGTTTCTGGAATGCTTCATGTCTATAAGAGCGACGTAGGTGTTGCAGTTTTCGAGACTTAAGGAGGCCGAACACAGTTTTCGTGCGCGCTTTTGCTGATGCAATTCAGCGCGCGCACAAGAATTGGAAAAAAAACAAACATGCCGTCAATAGAGCGATCATTTTATTTACTCGACACCCGCACTATCTGAGCTATTTTTTCCCTATGATTGAACGCAGTGTATTGATGGCTTTAGTCTTTTATTACAAAGATATGTTAGAAAAGGTAACGATGCAAAGAACCCAGCAATTCTCAGCTTTTTCTTTGTTACCAAAAGAACCCAGTTAAATGCAGCGCATGCGTAGTAAGTCAAAAAATTGCGATTGAATGAAAAATTGCACTCTTGGTAATACGCCTATTTCTCGAGAACCACTCATTAGAATTTCACGAAATTTGGCACAAAAATACTTTAAGAAATAAGTAACTGAAGTATTGAAAATAATTGAACTTTAACTGAGGAAATTCTAGATATTTCAGTGAACCCACAAGAAGGGATAATTAAAGATCTCTCTGTTAAATTATTTGCAAAATGATGTTAACTTGTGAGAATCGTTACAAGCTTGTTGCATGCAAATGATAGAGAAAATCTAATGACTAGATTTTCTGCAAATAAACAAAACCGATTTTAAAGGCCTGTTTACATTTATTCATGTTGCCATGAAAACGGCACATACGTCAGCTTAACCATCAAAAAACCAAAGTTTGTGTTATTAACTTGCTTGTTGCCATTTTTGGCTACCGAGGGATGAAGAGTTTTAGAGAAAAAGGTGAATGAAAGAAAGGTATCAAAAACTGTGTTCAGCCACCTTAATGACCTCCAAAACACAGGCTTCGATCGATCGAAAATCGAGAACTGTTTGGACCTGTATTTTTGAAGCTACGAGAAGCAAGGCGGAAGGAAACATTTCATACAATTACCGATTTCACATTGCCACACGTTTTAAGTCGTAACTCCAAATAACCAATGTAAATTTTTTCAAAGTTTGCAGTGAAATTCGTCGGATAAGCGAAAAGGATGTGTTCACTATAGCTAAGCGGTCCGCAGATAATGTTACACACATATTCTAAACAATGTCACATATTCTAAACAATAGCGAAACTTTTGATTTTTTTTTCTTTTTTTTTTTCAAATGGGAAAAGAAAGGTTAATTGCACACACGCGCGTGATAAATGAATGCTTAATACTGTTTAGATATTTTTAGGTAGTTTTAGGTAGTTTTAGTAACATTCAAGCTGTACTGATTGTTATAAATCAGTCACGCTTCCTCCCCCCGTTGGTATTCATACAAAAAAAAAATCTTAGCGGGAGGGGTAGCGTAGCAGAGAACTGTCGTCGTAAATAATGAGGTGCTCTTGCATGGAAAATAACTTTAGGTAAGGGAATGAAATAAATGACAACACACACAAGTGACGGTAAACTTTTATTTAGACGTTGGCGAATTGACCAATAGGACGTTGGCGAAGCGACTTAGGACGTTGGCGAATTGACCTAAGACGTTGGCGAACGAGACGTTGGCGAAACGACTCGTTGGCGAAATGACTGGATACCATTTACACATCAGTATATTTGTTCGTAACGCTTCTTGATTGATCACACAACTTTGCCGGCTGTTATAAATACTGCGGGACTGGAAGATATAGGTTGTCGATAGTATTTCGACAAATTGCTGGTTGGCTTTAAGGAGAAAATTTTGAAAATAGCGTTTAAAAGTGTGCGGAACAAATTCCAGCGAGAGTTCTTCAATGGTTCTCACTGACTCAGGTCGCTTGTTTCGGTTCGACAAAATCAACCATCGTTTACGTCTTTATTGTACCATTGACCGATCATCGCCAGTAAATTGTACAGTATATCTTGTTTTAGATCTGGGATATTGCTGCAACAGCTGATAGCACTTCTGGAAGGAAATGAGAGGAAATGAGAAGACGTGAGATATTCGACCTACCTGGGTAGACGTCACAACAGCCGCGGGACCCATTTTCCTCAAACTCGGTCGTGAAACAAAATGGCGGTGTTTTGGGGCTATTTTCGAGATTTCGTCGGGGCACAGAAAATTGAGGATTTACCGAATCCAAAAATTTTTTCGCAGAAGTATTTCAAATAACATGTACATTCGTTTTAGCGAAAAAAAAATTTGGGGGTTAGGTGCATTTTTATAAAGATGATACTTCTCCAATTTTTAAGTCTGTGTTTTTTCCCAAGCTCAGATATTCGTCGAAATATTTTGCACAAATTTACAGAGCCCAGTATGGAGCCGCCATGTTGGTGTACCTCCGTGATACGCCATCATTGCGGCCGGTAAATAGTGTAAACATCTGGAACTTACTTTGGCTATCTAGGCGACTGATTATCTGTACTGAATAAACAAGCGTTTACATTAGCACTTTTCTTAATTCTTTAACTTCTGAATGGGCTAAAAATCACGAGATAAGTATATGTTTTTTGAGAAACGTGTTCGTAGGTGTATGTCACGCACCGCCATAACTCTGAAATTCAAAATGTCTCGCTTGCTTGAGAAACGCAAATAACAACGACAAAGGCTAAGGAAAATAGACTGAAACATTTATAGGCTGATATAAAGACCTTGACTCATTTCTTGCCTTAAAGACCTGGAAACGAGTAATGAGCTATTAATCGATTCCAAGAAATGCAATCAAAAGCAGAATAGCTTAAGCACATCAATTCGATTGAATTTCGTACACCTTCAAATGCACACATACATACATATATGTGTTTGTCAGACTAAACGGTCGAAAAATAATTCATAATAATCCATAACTTTAGGTCAAATTGGATTAAAATTAAATTTAGACGAGTTTGCGCTAGCCATAAGGAGAATTTTCTTCCTAATTCGTGAGGAATTATCATTTACCCAGCTAACGTTTCCCGTAGTGCCTTGATCCGTTCTTGACTTCTATTTGAGCGCCATGTTGTTCATGTTCACCGAACAACAAATTAAACTCTTGGTAACTGATCCTGTGAATTTTGACAAGGAGCGATATCAGTGTGTAAACTGTTAATTAGGAATCCGAAAACCCATTTAGTGTAAACGTTAACGTTTTGAATACCCTAATATCGATGAATCCGGAAACATTTATTTCTACGGAAAAACATCCCATTGCATAAATGTATATCCTTTGCAATGGTTCAAATAGGGTCATTTTAGATGAGTAATGACTAACTCATATTCCAACAATGGAAAAATGAAGTTTACATTGTCCTTTTTACGTTTCGTAGTCGAAACACTTATTAAATGAAATAAACAAATAAAAACATGTTTAGTAGATGATCGAAATTTTCGATCTCTCAGTTTCTGGCGTATGGAATATTTATCACTTGATCAATTAAGCAGGTGCAGTTTTCATTGCAGCTACAACCTACCAAATTACCCAATAGAAAGTAGAGAAGCCTTTTAGAATTTGTACCTTAGCTTTACCAATTTTGTTGGATTTTGCGGCACCTGCAGGGCGCGAACACAGAGAAACAAAGAGTTATTGATTGTGAAGGGCATCTCAGCCATGTGGCTTGTTCCAGACTCTTACATGTAAACGAACACCCGTTTGAAATCGCCCGTCATTTTAAAAGTGGCTTTAATGTAAAGATGTATTTTGCCTATCCCATCGAAAGCTAAGAAAAGCAAACATATCTATTCACCTAAATTAGTCATAAAGAAAACTACGACTTGTAATTCAGAATTAGAATTCAAAATTAATCTTAACTGCAAGCATGAAGCCACGTTAAAATATGAATAGCTCCATTAAACCTGTTTCAAGCACACGCCCACGTGACCAAGTTTGACGTAAACTGAAATGATAGTCGGCGTCGCAGCTAATTTTCATTTCTTGGGGCAACACGGAAACTCGACAAGCGATGGAAAACTCCTCGGCCATCACAGAATACAGGAAGAGCATTCAATTTCTCTTATGCACAGCCCATTCATCAGGAAAACATTGGGCGTTTTTTTCCGCTATAAACTTCTTCTTTTCCATTACTGCCATCTGTGGCAATACGCTGATTCTAGTTGCGTTGCATAAAGAGTCTTCCCTTCATCGGCCATCAAAACTTCTTTACCGTTGCCTTGCAGTCACCGATCTGTTAGTAGGCCTCATTTCAGAACCAAGCCTTGCTGTTTATGAGGTGCTACTGGCGACAAAAAACCACTTAACTAATCTTTGTTTTTACTTTGGGACGATTTGCACAGTTAGTTTCACAACACTGTCTGCTGTTTCTCTGCTAACAATGACCACAATAAGTATGGACAGACTTCTCGCCCTGTTGTTGGGATTGAGATACAGACACGTTGTAACTTTGAGGCGCGTTCGAGCATTAGTAACTTTCTATTGGCTTCTCAGCCTTGGTTTCGCTGTGATGACGATTTGGGAATTTACCTTTGCAAAAATATATAACTCTACATTAATATTAATTTGCATTTTTGTCTCACTCTTTTGTTATTTGAAAATCCTTTTCGCCCTTCGTCATAATCAAGCTCAAGCACAGCAACAAGAGGGAGAGCCCAACGCTGGAGGAATTCCCTTCAATATTGCAAGATACAGAAAAACAGTGACTACTGCAATTTGGGTAGAAGTTACGTTAATAGCTTGTTATTTGTCATACAGTATAGTCATAGCTATAATTACTATTCATGGATCATCTGCATTTCTTGAAGCCATTTGGGAATCAGCAGCAACTCTTGTTTGCTTAAACTCGTCTCTCAACCCACTTCTTTATTGCTGGAGGATCAAGGAAGTGAAACAAGAAGTAAAGAACACGATCAGACAGTGTTCTGTTTGTCAAACTAGTTAAGTTGAAAAAATAATGAATACATCTACCATTTAGCTTTTAAGTGAAACTTAGTTTCGTTTTAATTGTATTGAACTAATAAAGAGATTTCATTTCACGTTTTTTGCGCGATTTTCTTCCGTGAAAACTGGATGGTTTTCAATAGTTGGATCATTTTTGATGATGAATGTATAGTTCACATTCGAACAATAGTTAAATTATTGCATGTCCATTGGATTCATCATTATCGAAGTACGTATAAATGACATGAATAAATATACATTGACATTGCACGATTGACATTTTGGCATCTCTGTTTTCAGGGAAGTAGTTGCTATTTAAGGAAGCTTTTCTCTCGCTCTAACGCTTTCTCTCTGGACGTCACGTAGCAGTTAAAAATCGATGAGCCACGAATTTCCCCAATAGCAGAAAAAGAGCACATTAGAATGTTTTTTGTTACCAGTTGTGCAGTATGATAAAGAGCCGCCGAGGCAAATCCAAAGACAAACAATGAGTTCATTATACAGCGGCACTGGTATCGCAAAACAAGAGCCAACATACGCCGGTGTTGGTGTAATTATGATAAGCTATGACTAATATATCATTCATGTAGCTCATTGCAGCAGACTTAATTCAACGGAACAACGCGACATGTTATTTACTTCTTAAAATTATCACTAACGATGGAGTCTGAGTCGGAGTAGTAGCTGGAGTGGTAAGAGCGCTTACGACCTAGTGAAAATCGATAATCGGAGTCATAAGCGGAGTCATAAGCTCGTCGGAATCGGAATCGGGAGAATCAGAACGTTTCCATTTCTTCCAATTCCGTTTACTACTCCGTCACTCGTGATCTAGATGATCCAGAGAAAACTAGTCGCTGGAGTCGGAAGCAGAAGCAGAAGAACCAACCAACCACAAGGCTTGGAATCGAAAATTTTGATTGGTTTATTCTTACGCTTCTGTTTGCGACTCCGACAATCTAGTTTTCACTGGATCATAAGCGATAAATTCATAAGCAGAATTTGTTTTCTGCTTCTAACTCCGTCGGTTTGATTTTCACTAGATCGTATCATCGCGCTACGCTTCTGATTATGACTCCGGCTACGACCCCTTCGCTACTGAAAGCTAGCCTTAAGTTAGAACCGCTTAAAGCTAAAACTGAGGGTGGTTTTTGCAAACAATATACCATTCCCTTACTAAATTGTACCGACTGACGTCAGTTGTGAGGTTGTTACATCGAGGATGACCAGAAGTGGTCACAACTTTTTTTTTTATCAATGTTTGTGGTTTTTGTTTGTTTGTTTGTTTGTTTTTTGTTTGTTTGTTTGTTTTTTTTTTCAGTATTGCTCCATCCAACTTGCCAGATACGCTGAAAAGAGCTTGTCCTTAACTTTCCATTTGAGGATTCTGCAAAAAGGTGTAAGCCCAGGGGGATGAGGTGAGGATGTCGGACACGTCATGTTATAAAAATAGAAGAATGACATCATCGGGGTCTTGGGCTGGAGGCGATGCTGCCAAAATGATATAGTAAGATTATTTTTAGTAAATGGGTATGTTATATCTTGAACAAGTAACTGACTGCTGTGAAATAGGGGGTTTGGACCTTGGTAGCTTGTTATCTGCCTAATAACATGCATGCGCAATACAATACAAATACAATACTGATTTAATGAAAAAAAATTCCTCGTGCTGATATGCCGAGGGCTCGTCAATTAATCTCAAACAGTGTAGAAAGTTGAAATTGAGTGCAAAAAATTATAATTAACTGCGGCAGGTTGAACATAAATTGAATGTATATTATTATAAGTTGCAATGTATTCAATGATTTTTGTCCTGCAATTTGGAGTTATTAAGCACTAATTAAATTTTCAAAGATTACAAATTGCACTCGCCCTACTGGGAATAATCATTTTTTTTTTAGTCTGAAAAATTTGCTCTTGCTTATTCATTCCAAATTGTACTCAAAATCATTTGATTGCCTAGAGATACGATATAGTGAAAATACTATTCATTGATCAGCGTGTCTCTTTGGGAAATAAAAGGCAACTCTCATTTATTTAAACTCGTCACTCAGCCCAATTTATCATTGTTGAAAGGTGAGAGAAGCGAAACGAGATGTATTGAAACACCACGATCACGTCACACTCTTAGGCAGAATAGGTTTAAATAAAGCACAAAACAAATTAAAGGTTTCATTTTCTTACTTTGCAATTATTTTCTATGTTTATGGAAGTCTCGTTATTTCACGTCTTGACGTGGTTGAATTAACTTCAGCGGTCAAGTGAGAAAAATTTCCAAAAATGTTCACTTTTTCTTGTGTAGGAACGAAAAGCTCTAATTTTAAGACGATCAGGAATATGCAACATTTTCCTTCACGAAGTGCAAACAAAGCTTATTATCATTCGATGGCGGTTTTTTTCTTCCTTTTCATTAGCCGAGGATACACCACCTGACTTGCAAATAACTACCTACAAATAATGTCTGCTTGTTTTGCTGCAAAATTATTCCGCTCACGCAACGTTTTAACCAGGCTCTTGTCTCAGAAACGGCACATCGCTTCCCTTAGCTGTCAGAGAGTGATTTACATATGAAAACAGCCCTGGTGATCGAATGGCTGTCACTGTCTCGCAGATCATTGATGGCAAATAATTGATCCGATCGCCACCGGAAAATAACCATATTTTGCTTAGCCTGTTAAATATTTGAATGGCTAGTAGTATTAGATATAAATACTCTGTGTTGAATCAACTTGTTTTTGTGATTGCCCGGCATTGGTGTTTGCCTTTTCTTAGATCCCCGTTTTCAAATTCGAAACGCCTTAACTACGACAAATATTGCTTACGGTACAAGGAGGAAAAATACTGTTCGCTAAATAATAACTGATATGCCTCGAATTTAGGATAACTATAATTTTGCGAGTCCTAAAATAATAGGCAACTTTTTGCAAGTTTATATCATCACATACTGTATCACTTTGTCTAAAAATATTTCGTCATTATCTCTAAAAAGACTAGGTTTTCAAAATTCAATCGTTTATTGCATAGTGTAGGAGCCTCGACATTAACAACTGTTAAACTTAGCTAAACTTGCCAGGCAGGTGTGGAGGTCAGTTGTGTTAACGGCGTCACGCAGCACTAAGGAGAGCACAAATGATTTCAGTTGTGCTCAGCCTGCGAGTCTAACGGTGTTATCGTGTGATGCCAAATAGTAGCGGCGAAGACAAAATGTAGCAAAACTTAAACGAAGATAAATTTATGCAACTGCAAGTTTCACCGGCGTTCACTTCAGTTTACTACCATCGAAAAAATCTAAATCGATTTCAACTAGTTCTGATCTGAATCTAACAGACAAATACGAACTATCGAATCTTAACAACGTTGTCATTGAATTCAAGCAGAAAACTTTCATACAGCAAAGTTGGCAGATTGAAATTCAAGGGCTACAGAGGACTCGCCGTAAGGAAAATCGCCTGACTGACAGATGTTTAGCTCGTTTGACTTAAGCATGAATATGTAAATCCAATATATACATCAAACTGTGGCCAAACAATTAAACATCAATAACAAGTGTGTCAAACATCCAAAACGGACGGCATTAACTAAAATAATATTACGCCGTGGTTTTAAGCTTCCTTTAACAGATATAGAGCGATTAGATCAGTATTACGCTCATCACAAAGAAACGATGATTCTACAGAAATTGACTATCAGTAATAGCTTTTGTAGTGTCTGAGAGTTAAACCGAAGGTACATTTGTACCGTTTCTTAAAGTTTACAGCATCTTTTCGACTTAAATCCTAGATTTGAGTATCGGATGCCTTTTTAAGACAGCTGCTTCAAAAAAAAAAAAAGAAAAAAAAACAGAACTCAGTTTGCAATGGAAAACTCTACCGACAAGGAAGACTGCAGCAAGACTATTCAAGCCCTGTTTTGTACAGACCGTTTATCAGGAAAACATTGATTTTTCCTGTCTGCTTTAAACAGCCTCTTCTCCGTTACCGCATTTCTAGGAAATACTTTGATCTTAGTTGCGTTATACAAGGAGACATATCTACGTCCACCTTCCAAACTCTTGTACCGCTGCCTTGCAATTACTGATCTGTTGGTCGGCCTTATTTCAGAGCCAAGCTCTGCTTTAAACCTCGCTTTCCTAGCAACTGAACACCGATTGACTGATCTTTGTTTTTATTCCGCAGCCCTTTCGACAGTCAGTTTTACAATATTATCTGCAGTTTCTTTGCTAACGCTGTCTGCGATTAGTGTTGATAGACTACTCGCTCTGATTTTGGGGTTGAGATACAGACAAGTAGTAACTTCAAGACGGGTTAGAGCAATTTGTTATCTTCTATTGGATACCCAGCATAACTTTTGCATTGATATCGTTTTGGACCCTCATTATCACAAAAAGTTACATTACACAATAATCTTACTTTGCATTTTTGTCTCAACATTTTCGTATTCGAAGATTTTCCTCACACTTCGCCACCAACATACTCAAATCCACCAACACCAAGGACCACCGGAGAGTGGAGAGGCTCCCTTGAATATAGCAAGATACAGAAAGACAGTGACTACTGCGATATGGGTACTTAAGGCATTACTAGCTTGTTTTCTCCCATACAGTATAGTCTTAGTTATCTTTACTACTCATGGATCGTCTCCACTTCTTGATATCATTTGGGGATTAACTGCAACTCTCGTTTATTTAAATGCGTCCTTAAACCCAATCCTTTATTGCTGGAGGATGACGCATATCAAACAACAAGTAAAGAGCACCATCAGGCAGATTCTTTGCTTGTCAAATGAGGCGGCCTTTTAAAGACTTTCTGTCGACCGAATGCTTTGCGAGCGTTTGTTTTTGTTTTGATTATGTCGCTGAAGAAAGCGCTAGAGAAATCGAAAGGATGTTGGGCAATTGGCGGCCTCAAATTTAATATACTGGTAAAAATAGACGCAGTAAGTTTGCTTTTGGTACCTTTTGGATTAGAACTTTCGTATTCGTTTATTTGTCCGGAAAAATATCCCCGTGTGTAAACGTATGCCCTTTGCAATGGTTCCAATAGGGTCATTTTAGATGAGTAAAAGTTTGCATCGTCCTTTTTTCGTTGTCGAAACACGCATGAAATGAAATACACTAAAAAAAAAAACACACATAAAATCTTGTTTAGTAGATGATCGAAATTTCTGGTCTCTCAGTTTTCAGTGCATGGAATATTTCTTACTTGATCAATTAAGCAGGTGCAGCTTTATTTACATTTACAGGACACCAAATTCCCCAATAGAAAGAAGAGAAGCCTTTAAGAATTTGTGCTTTAACCAATTATGTTGTATTTTGATGAACCTGCAAGGCGTGTACACAGAGAAACGGAGAGTTATTGATGGTGAAGGGCATCTCAGGCACATGACTGGTTGCAGACTCTTACATGTAAACGGAACAACCCTTTTGAAATCGCCCGTCATTTTAAAAGCAGCTTTAATGTATAGATGTACTGCGCTTATCCCATCAATAGCTAAGAAAAACAAACATATCTATTCATTTAAATTAGTCAAAAAGAAAATTATTTACTTTTTACCAATTGCCTTCATTCTACAGACAGCAACTGTCAATTTCACTATTCCTTAATAGTGCGTGTCCTCTATGCGCGCATCTACATCCTGAAGTGACGCATTTCGTCTCAGTCGACATATTTCATAGAATTACTCTTAACTGCAAGCATGAAGCCACCTTAAAATATGAACAGCTATTTTCATTTTAGCTGTATTTGAAAAAAAATGCATAATTCCTTATCCATCATTCCATTACTTCTCCTCAAAAAATAATTAATAAATAAATATCTAACGAGAACTTATTTTCCTTGTTTCTGCCAGGAGACATGCCGTGGAGGCTATTGTAGTTGCGTCGAAAACTAGCTATTGAATATTTAATTTACACCGTCTTTATCTGTCTGAAGAACTGAAAGCGAATTCGTGATGAGGCGCTTCAGGTTTTTGCTACAGAGAACTGAGCCACTGACAACGTCAAGTTTTGTTTGCTTGTTTTTGTTTTTGTTATTTGTTTGTCTGTTTCCTTTTACTTTGTCTTTCTTTATTATCGGTGCAAAGCGGGTGCTTCCTAGTTTCCAGTGAAACAGTTATAATTGCAGGTAAATATGCTACTTTTGCAATCAGGTAATCGCATGTCATATTTTAGTATTGAGACATGTTATCTTGGTGTTTGCTTAAGACCATTAATAACTGCTCAATTTATATGTGGCGTATGTCATTGACAACATTAGCAGTAACGTTTGTTTTCTGTGATCGTTCGAAACGGCTTAAAAGATATCACTTTCATTCCAAGCATTTTCTAGCTCTTCTTTTATGAGTTAATACCACCCTTTTTTTTCACTTGATGCTGTGTAAAAGTGCTATTGTTGTTGCTTTGTCTATGTGGACTTCCGGTGTTGGACCAGCCCAGAGGTCGCAATTCTTGGTGCTGACCAAAAGGAGCGCGGCCTCTGGGGACGAGAATGACATTGTAAAAAATACACTAGTTTAAACTGCATCGGAAAGCGTGATATCTCTACGTTTACCGTCAAAATTTTGTATCGCGCCTCGCAATTACCGAGTTTTTGGTTGTCTGTGTCTAATCAACGAAACAACGATTGACTGACCAACCTAGTTCATAATTGAACCAATCAATTTTCTATCTCGGCAGAGATGTTAACGTAGTAAATTATAAGATTGACACCTATTCTGCTCCATTAAACATGTTTTAAGCACACGCCCACGTGACCAGGTTTGACGTAAACTGAATTGATAGTCGGCGTCGTAGCTAATTTTCATTTCCTGGGGCAACACGGAAACTCGACAAGCGATGGAAAACTCCTCGGCCATCACAGAATACAGGAAGAGCATTCAATTTCTCCTATGCACAGCCCATTCATCAGGAAAACATTGGGCGTTTCTTTCGGCTATAAACTTCTTCTTTTCCATTACTGCTATCTGTGGCAATGCGCTGATTCTAGTTGCGTTGCGCAAAGAGTCTTCCCTTCATCCGCCATCAAAACTTCTTTACCGCTGCCTTGCAACCACTGATCTGTTAGTAGGCCTTATTTCAGAACCAAGCCTTGCTGTTTATGAGGCGCTCCTGGCGAAAGAAAACCACTTAACTAATCTTTGTTTTTACTTTGCGACGATTTCTGCAGCTAACTTCACAACACTGTCTGCCGTTTCTCTGCTAACAATGACCACAATAAGCGTGGACAGACTTCTCGCCCTGTTGTTGGGATTGAGATACAGACACGTTGTAACTTTGAGGCGTATTCGAGCATTAGTAACTTTCTATTGGCTTCTCGGCCTTGGTTGCGCTGTGATTATGATTTGGAAATTTACCTTTGCAAAAGTATATAACTCTACATTAATATTAATTTGCATTTTTGTCTCACTCTTTTGTTATTTGAAAATCCTTTTCACACTTCGTCATAATCAAAATCAAGCACAGCAACAACAAGGACAATTCAACGGTGGTGGAATTCCCTTCAATATTGCAAGATACAGAAAAACAGTGACTACTGCGATTTGGGTAGAAGTTACATTAATAGCTTGTTATTTGCCGTACGGTATAGTCATAGCTATAATTACTATTCATGGATCATCTCCATTTCTTGACGCCATTTGGGAATCAGCAGCAACTCTTGTTTGCTTAAACTCGTCTCTCAACCCACTTCTTTATTGCTGGAGGATCAAGGAAGTGAAACAAGAAGTAAAGAACACGATCAGACAATTGTTTTGTTTGTCAAACTAGTTTAGTTGAAAAAATAATGAATGCATCTACCAGTTAGCTTTAAAGTGAAATTAGTTTCGTTTCATCGTATTGAACTAATAAAGAGGCATCTACATCTACATCTACATACACAATTGTTTCATTTCGTTTTGACAGCCGTTTGCAGGCCTTTAAGAACTTGTATTTGTAAATCGATTGACTCATATTTCGACACGAAATATTCGCTCGCCACATTAAAATATCATAGATGTTATCTTAGTCACTGTTTAGATCCACATCTATTCGGCGCTGTTTTGTAATTTTTGAAAAAGCTGTTTCAATCCTGTTAAAAAAAAAGCCCAAATATCAGATAAAATGAATTAATTAAAAGTGTCGCAGACCATTTTTAGTTACAACGCGCGAAACTCGATTGGCGATAGAAAATTCTTCGGCCGTTAGAAATTATAAGAACACCATTCAATTTGTGCTATGCAGAGCCCATTCATCAGGGAAACATTGGGTTATTTTTTCTACCATAGACTTTTTATTCTCCATTACTGCCATCTTCGGCAATGCCTTGATACTAGTTGCGTTCCACAAGGAGTCTTCCCTTCATCCGCCATCAAAACTTCTGTACCGCTGCCTTGCAATCACTGATCTGTTCACGGTTGGCCTTGTTTCAGAGCCAAGACTTGCTACATACCACGCGATCTTTGCAAAAGAAGACAACACGAATGATTCTTGTTTTTACTCCGCAACGATTTGTGCAGTTACCTTCACAACTCTGTCTTCAGTTTCGTTGCTAACAATGACCACAATAAGTGTGGACAGACTTCTCGCCCTGCTGCTGGGTTTGAGATACAGATACTCTGTAACTTTGAGGCGATTGCGAGGGTTATCATTTTCTTCTGGATTCTCACCCTTTGTTTCTCTGTGCTGATGATTTGGGAATTCGCGATCTCGCAAAGTTATAACTACTTATTAATTTTACTTTGCGTTTTTCTATCAGTTTTATCTTATTTGAAAATCTTCTTAGTGCTTCGCCATTATCAAAATCTAGCGACTCAACAACAAAATGGAGAACCCGACGGTGGAGGAATTCCTGTCAATGTCGCAAGATACAGAAAAACAGTGGCTACTGCAATTTCGGTACAAGTTACATTAATAGCTTGTTATTTGCCACACAGTATAGTCCTAGCTGTAATAATGAATGAAAAATCATCTCCAATTCCTGATATTATTTGGGAATCAGCACCAACTCTTGTTTGTTTCAAGTCATCTCTCAACCCGCTTCTTTGTTGCTAGAAGATCAAGGAAGTGAAACAAGACATAAAGAACATGCACGATCAGACAGTGTTTTGTTTGTCAAACTAGTTAAGTTGAAAAAATAATGAATAAATCTACCAGTTAGCTTTAAAGTGAAACTTAGTTTCGTTTCATTGTATTGAACTAATAAAGAGGTTTAATTTCACGTTTTTTGCGCGAATTTCTTCCGTGAAAACTGGATGATTTTCAATGGTTGGATCATTTTTGATGATAAATGTCTAGTTCACATTGGAAAAATAGAAAAAGTATTGCATTGTCCATTGGATTCATCATGATCAAAGCAAGCATAAATGCCATGAATAAATACACATGGGGTGCACGATTGACATTTTGCCATCTCTGTTTTCAAGGAAGTAGTTTCTACTTAAGGAAGCTTTTCTCTCGCTTTCTCTCTGGACGTCACGTAGCAGTTAAAAATCGATGAGCCATGAATTTTCCCAATAGCAGAAAAAGAGCACATTAGAATGTTTTTTGCTACCAGTTGTGCAGTATGATAAAGAGCCGCCGAGGCAAATCCAAAGACAAACAATGAGTTTATTATACAGCGGCACTGGTATCGCAAAACAAGAGCCAACATATGCCGGTGTTGGTATGATTATGACAAGCTATGACTATTAATATCAGTCATGTGGCTCATTGCAGCAGACTTAATTAAACGGAAGAACGCGACATGTTATTTACTTCTTAAAATTATCAATAACGACGGAGTCGGAGTAGTAGCTGGAATGGTAAGAGCGCTTACGACCTAGTGAAAATCGATAATCGGAGTCATAAGCGGACTCATAAGCTCGACGGAATCGGACTAGGAAGAATCAGAACGTTTCCATTTCTTCCAATTCGGTATTTTTTTTTTTTTTTTTAATGAAATGAAAAGAGCTTGTTCTTACCTTTCCCGTTTGAGGATTCTGCTAAAAGGTGTAAGCCCAGGAAAATGACGATGTCGGACACGTCATATTGTAAAAATAGAAGAAAGACATCACCAGGCTCTTGGGCTGGAGGTAAGGCTGCCAAAATGATAAAATAAGATTGTTCGTTAGCGGTAAACGGAAACGGTACTCGACCAAAACACTTCAAAATCGGTAAAACGGTTAACTCTAAACGGCACAAAACTCTCTAAAAGGCACAACAACTGCTCACTAGAAACTGTCTAAAACTCTGCAGATAAACTTCCACGCAACTTAAATTCGTACGCGCAACTAACGTACGCGCAACTAACGTACGCGTAACTTAGGGTCATTCCACTGAAATAGAACCTGCACTGAGATTTTTGTCAAACTTTGTCTATTTATTGTTTATACTATAGGAACTTAACTTTTGAAATAAAAATGAGGGGTCCCCATGTTCGTTTAGGAGCAACAGCACCTTGTCTATACCCATATAAATCCTCATAATAGCACCATGATTGCAGTCACGATTGCGTGCTAAATTCACGTTTCCGACGATTGCTTTTTGTTCTACACTGAGAATTGGTCCATATTTATTTTACACAGAGAAATTTATTACTCAATTCAAAACAACAGAAAAAAATGATGGCTCATCATACTCGTTTGCGAGAAAATGACGATTTACCTCTATAATGAGGTCCAGTGGAAAGAAAAAGCCGCCATTTTTTAATGCGCGCGCGCTAATCACGCTTGAAATTATACGCAGTAGGGATGCGCAATGCAATACTGGGGGATGACCTTAAGGTAATTCCTCTGAAATAAAAGTGACAATAGATTTTTGTTCAAACTTTGTCCACAGAATATTTGTCATATGATAACTTCAATTTTGAAATAAAAAAGGGGGGTGCTTATGCTCATTAAGGAGCAGTGAGGCATTGAAAATGCCCCATTTTTGCATTATTTAATGCTTATTTTAAGAACGCTTTCCCAGTAATTGTAACATCTTTGTAAGCCCGGACTCATAAGAACACGCATTAAACTACAGTTAATAAATTGTGTCGGACCACAAATAAACGTTTAAGTTTGATTCAGACAGAAAGCTAAATCCTTGATTAAAAATTTGAACCAAATTTCTTGACGTGGTTACCGACTGCAAAATAGAAAAGACCACAGTGTATTTGCTATTTTTCTTATTTATTCAATTTTCAGCAATAGAAATTAGATCAGTCTTTTCTCACGCAAAGCTTATGATTAGTTGATTACAACGACTGAAAAAAAAAAATTGGGGTGCCCATGCTCGTTGCTGAGCTAGAGCCATTTTTCAACTGACAGAGCTCAATATCAAGACAAATCCGTCATGTTTTCAATATGCGCGCGCTAATGACGCCATAAATTATGCGCAGTAAGGATGGGCAATGCAAATGTGAGGAATGACCTTAAATTCAAAATGTTTCGTACGCGTAACTTAAATTCAAAACGTTTCCGTGCGCGCGCGCGCTATTCGCGTGTCACGCCACTTCGGAACTGTCTTCTTAACAAAGATTATTTTTAGTAAATGGGTATGTTATCTTGAACAAGTAACTGGCTGTTGTGAAATAGGGGGTTTGGACCTTGGTAGCTTGTTATATGCCTAATAACATGCATGTACAATACAATACAAATACAATACTGATTTAATGAAAAAGAATCATCATGCTAATAGGCCCAGGGTACGTCAATTGAGTGCAAAAAGTTCAAATTAACTGCGGAAGGTTTAACATAAATTGAATGTATATTATTACAAGTTGCAATGTATTCAATGATATTTTTCCTGCAATTTCGAGTAAATAAGCACTATCAAATTTTCAAAGACTACAAATTGCACACGCCCTAAGGGAGGTAAGCAACTTTTTTAGTCTTTGAAAAATGTTTTTTCGCTTATTTATTCCAAATTGTACTCAAAATCATTTGATTACCTATAGACACGATATAGGTAAAATACTATTCATTGATCACCTCCATGTCTCTTTGGGAAATAAAAGGCAACTCTTATTTATTTAAACTCGTCAGTCAGCCCAATTCGTTATTGCTGAAAAGTGAAAGAAGCGAAACGAGATGTAAACACCACGATCACGTCACACTCTTAGGCAGAATAGGTTTAAATAAAACACAAAACTGACAAATTACAGGTTTCATTTCCTTACTTTGCAATTAGTTTCACTGTTTAGAACTATGAAAGTCTCCTTATTTCACTTCTTTACGTGGTTGAATTAACTTCAAGGGACAAAAATTTCTAAACGTGTTCACTTTTTGTATGTAGGAACAAAAAGCTTTAATTTTAAGACGATCAGGAACACATAACATTTTCCTTCAAAGAGTGCAAAATAAAACACTTATTATCATTCGATGGTGGTTTGTTTCTTCCTTTTCATTCGCCGAGGATCCACCACCTGACTTGCAAATAACTGCCCACAAATAGCTCGTTCTGCTGCAAAATTATTCCGCTCACGCAACGTTTCAACCACGCTCGTGTGTGAGAAACGGCAGATCGTTTCCCTTAACTGTCAGAGAGTGATTTACCTATAAAAAGAAACTTGGTGATCGAATGGTTGTCACTGTCTCAGATCATTGATCGCAAATAATTGATCCGATCGCCACCGGCAAATAACGATATTTTGCTCAGCCTGTTAAATATTTGAATGGCCAGTAGTATTAGATATAAATACTCTTTGTTGAAGAAACTTGTTTTTGCGATTGCCCGGCATTGGCGTTTGCCTTTTCTTAGATTAATCTTTAATTTTGAGATTCGATCTAGAGAAAGAAGATTCCCGTTTTCAAATTCTAAACGCCTTAAATACGAGAAATAATGTTTACGGTATACAAGGAGTAAAAATACTGTCAGCTAAATAATAACTGACGTGCCTCAAACTTCGCATAACTATAATTTTGCGAGTCCTAAGATAATAGGCAACTTTTTGCAAGCTTATATCATCATATACTGTATCTCCTTGCCTAAAAATATTTTCATCTTTATCTCTAAAAAGACTAGGTTTTCAAAATTCAATCGTTTATTGCATAGTGTAGGAGCCTCGACATTAACAACTGTTAAACTTAGCTAAACTTGCCAGGCAGGTGTGGAGGTCAGTTGTGTTAACGGCGTCACGGGGACACTAAGGAGAGCACAAATTATTCCAGCTGTGCCTAGCCTGCGAGCATCGTGTGATGCCAAATAGAAGCGGCAAAGACAAAAGTAGGCAGAACTTAAACGAATATAAATTTATGCAGCTGCAAGTCTCACTGGCACTCACTTCAGTTCACAACCATCGAAAAAACAACTAAGTCGATTTCAGCTAGTTCTGATCTGAATCTAACAGACAAATCAGAAATATCGAAACTTGACGATGTCGCCAGTGACTTCACGCAGAAAAGTTCATGCAGCAAAAAATTTAGAGTTAAGGGCTACAAAGGACTCGCCATGAGGAAAATCGACTCATTGACATTTGTTTGGCTCGTTCGACTTAAGCATGAATTAATATGTAAATCCAACTTATCCATCAAACTTTAGCCAAACAATTAAACATGACTACTGCGATATGGGTACTTGTGGCATTACTAGCTGGTTTCTGCACTACAGTATAGTCCTAGTTATCTTTACTACTCATGGATCGTCTCCACTTCTTGATATCATTTGGGAATTAACTGCAACTCTCGTTTATTTAAATGCGTCCTTAAACCCAATCCTTTATTGCTGGAGGATGACGCATATCAAACAACAAGTAAAGAACACCATCAGGCAGATTCTTTGCTTGTCAAATGAGATGACCTTTTAAAGACTCTCTGTCGACCGAATGCTGTGCGAGCGTTTGTTTTCGTTTTGATTCTGTCGCTGAAGAAAGCGCTAGAGAAATCGAAAGGATTTTGGGCATTTTGGCGACCTCAAATTTAATTTACAGGTAAAAACAGATATAATATGTTTGCTTTTGATGCCTTTTGGCTTAGAACTTTCCTATTTTGAAATTCTGACCTCGCGTCGAGGGGTGACAAATGTCAGCTACAAAGTTCCTGCCACCGTAGGTGCCGCACCGAGAACTGAGACAACTCCATAAAATAAATTTGCTTTTCTATTTGCTTTTACATTCAAGCTTATATATATACAGATTGTAGAGTTTTTTCTTCGCTTAGGGTACTGCCTTAGTCGTGATGCAGAATAAAAGTAATAAATACTATTTCCTTTTTTTCGTCGTCGATTTCATACCGCGCTTTAGAATCCCTATAGTGTTTTTTATCGATAACCGGTCACTTGCGGATAGTAAAAAGTTTTCAGTTTGCTCATTTTGTAAGATAAGTTTTCTTCTCAAGGAATAAAACACAGCGGAGAAAGGATTTAGTTTCATCAATATAATTTCGAGAATTCTTACCATAGTTAAGCTAAAACTGGACAGGCGATGCGATAGGCGATGCGATGGTCTTTTCAGAGGGCTGAAATGCGTAAGAAAATAAAATCAATTCACTGTCAATAGCCTCACTACAGCAGATGGGAGCAATTTCCTTTTCTTGTATCCGAGTACATCGTAACTGTTCCTCCACCGATTCTGGACTATTTTCTCAGATAATTCTCTTGAAGAGTCTTTGTGGTCTAAACCTTCCACCGAGGTTCTTCGCAAAGCACATCGTACCGACCGCTGTTTAGCTTCTCGAATATGTCCCAAACAAACAATTTTCTACCAAATGCTCTTCTCAGTGTTAAGGGCGATGATGAATCTTGTCGTTAAAGGTAATAAATATCGAATAATCCAGACGGATGCTTCGGACAATAAAGGATTGAAGAGCGAAACCATCGACAACAACAACTTGTAGGTTTTGTGGACCACGAAACCTCGGGTGACGCGTGCAATACATGTCGGTCGACAGAGAGTCTTATCAACGAAACAACGAATGACTGACCAAACTAGTTCATAACCGTTTGCAACCTTTCATGCAGTTTTATAATTGAGCCAATCAATTTTCTATCTCGGCATAGATGTTAACGTAGTAAATTATAAGAATGACACCTACTCTGCTCCATTAAACATGTTTTAAGCACACGCCTACGTGACCAAGTTTGACGTAAACTGAATTGATAGTCGGCGTCGAACCTAATTTTCATTTCTTGAGGCAACACGGAAACTCGACAAGCGATGGAAAACTCCTCGGCCATCACAGAATACAGGAAGAGCATTCAATTTCTCCTATGCACAGCCCATTCATCAGGAAAATATTTGGCGTTTTTTTCCGCTATAAACTTCTTCTTTTCCATTACTGCCATCTGTGGCAATACGCTGATTCTAGTTGCGTTGCATAAAGAGTCTTCCCTTCATCCGCCATCAAAACTTCTTTACCGCTGCCTTGCAACCACTGATCTGTTAGTAGGCCTTATTTCAGAACCAAGCGTTGCTGTTTATGAGGTGCTCCTGGCAACAAAAAACCACTTAACTAATCTTTGTTTTTACTTTGCGACGATTTGTACAGTTAGTTTCACAACACTGTCTGCTGTTTCTCTGCTAACAATGACCACAATAAGTATGGACAGACTTCTCGCCCTGTTGTTGGGATTGAGATACAGACACGTTGTAACTTTGAGGCGCGTTCGAGCATTAGTAACTTTCTATTGGCTTCTCAGCCTTGGTTTCGCTGTGATGACGATTTGGGAATTTACCTTTGCAAAAATATATAACTCTACATTAATATTAATTTGCATTTTTGTCTCACTCTTTTGTTGTTTGAAAATCCTTTTCGCCCTTCGTCATAATCAAACTCAAGCACAGCAACAAGAGGGAGAGCCCAACGCTGGAGGAATTCCCTTCAATATTACAAGATACAGAAAAACAGTGACTACTGCAATTTGGGTAGAAGTTACGTTAATAGCTTGTTATTTGCCATACAGTATAGTCATAGCTATAATTACTATTCATGGATCATCTCCATTTCTTGACGCCATTTGGGAATCAGCAGCAACTCTTGTTTGCTTAAACTCGTCTCTCAACCCACTTCTTTATTGCTGGAGGATCAAGGAAGTGAAACAAGAAGTAAAGAACACGATCAGACAGTGTTCTGTTTGTCAAACTAGTTAAGTTGAAAAAATAATGAATACATCTACCATTTAGTTTTTAAGTGAAACTTAGTTTCGTTTAATTGTATCGAAGTAATAAAGAGATTTCATTTCACGTTTTTTTGCGCGATTTTCTTCCGTGAAAACTGGATGGTTTTCAATGGTTGGATCATTTTTGATGATGAATGTCTAGTTCACATTCGAACAATAGAAAAATTATTGCATGTCCATTGGATTCATAATTATCGAAATACGTATAAATGACATGAATAAATACACATTGGGTGCACGATTGACATTTTGGCATCTCTGTTTTCAGTGAAATAGTTGCTATTTAAGGAAGCTTTTCTCACGCTCTAACGCTTTCTCTCTGGACGTCACCGGCGTAGCAGTTAAAAATCGATGAGCCACGAATTTCCCTAACAGCAGAAAAAGAGCACATTAGAATGTTTTTTGTTACCAGTTGTGCAGTATGATAAAGAGCCGCCGAGGCAAATCCAAAGACAAACAATGAGTTCATTATACAGCGGCACTGGTATCGCAAAACAAGAGCCAACATACGCCGGTGTTGGTGTAATTATGACAAGCTATGACTAATATATCATTCATGTGGCTCATTGCAGCAGACTTAATTCAACGGAACAACGCGACATGTTATTTACTTCTTAAAATTATCACTAACGACGGAGTCTGAGTCGGAGTAGTAGCTGGAGTGGTAAGAGCGCTTACGACCTAGTGAAAATCGATAATCGGAGTCATAAGCGGAGTCATAAGCTCGACGGAATCGGACTAGGAAGAATCAGAACGTTTCCATTTCTTCCAATTCCGTTTACTACTCCGTCACTCGTGATCTAGATGACCCAGAGAAAACTAGTCGCTGGAGTCGGAAGCAGAACCAGAAGAACCAACCAACCACAAGGCTTGGAATCGAAAATTTTGATTGGTTTATTCTTACGCTTCTGTTTTCGACTCTGACAATCTAGTTTTCACTTGATCATAAGCGATAAATTCATAAGCAGAATTTGTTTTCTGCTTCTAACTCCGTCGGTTTGATTTTCACTAGATCGTATCATCGCGCTACGCTTCTGATTATGACTCCGGCTACGACCCCGTCGCTAGTGAAAGCCAGCCTTAAGTTAGAACCACTTAAAGCTAAAACTGAGGGTGGTTTTTGCAAACAATATACCATTCCCTTACTAAATTGTACCGACTGACGTCAGTTGTGAGGTTTTTACATCAAGGATGAGCCAGAAGTGGTCACAACTTTTTTTTTATCAATGTTTGTGGTTTTTGTTTGTTTGTTTGTTTGTTTGTTTGTTTTTTGTTTGTTTGTTTTTTTTTTCAGTATTGCTCCATCCAACTTGCCAGATACGCTGAAAAGAGCTTGTCCTTAACTTTCCATTTGAGGATTCTGCAAAAAGGTGTAAGCCCAGGGGGATGAGGTGAGGATGTCGGACACGTCATGTTATAAAATTAGAAGAATGACATCATCGGGGTCTTGGGCTGGAGGCGATGCTGCCAAAATGATATAGTAAGATTATTTTTAGTAAATGGGTATGTTATATCTTGAACAAGTAACTGACTGCTGTGAAATAGGGGGTTTGGACCTTGGTAGCTTGTTATCTGCCTAATAACATGCATGCGCAATACAATACAAATACAATACTGATTTAATGAAAAAAAATTCCTCGTGCTGATATGCCGAGGGCTCGTCAATTAATCTCAAACAGTGTAGAAAGTTGAAATTGAGTGCAAAAAATTCTAATTAACTGCGGCAGGTTGAACATAAATTGAATGTATATTATTATAAGTTGCAATGTATTCAATGATTTTTGTCCTGCAATTTGGAGTTAATAAGCACTAATTAAATTTTCAAAGATTACAAATTGCACTCGCCCTACTGGGAATAATCTTTTTTTTTAGTCTTTGAAAAATTTGCTCTTGCTTATTCATTCCAAATTGTACTCAAAATCATTTGATTGCCTAGAGATACGATATAGTGAAAATACTATTCATTGATCAGCATGTCTCTTTGGGAAATAAAAGGCAATTCTCATTTATTTAAACTCGTCACTCAGCCCATTTTGTCATTGTTGAAAGGTGAGAGAAGCGAAACGAGATGTATTGAAACACCACGATCACGTCACACTCTTAGGCAGAATAGGTTTAAATAAAGCACAAAACAAATTAAAGGTTTCATTTTCTTACTTTGCAATTATTTTCTATGTTTATGGAAGTCTCGTTATTTCACGTCTTTACGTGGTTGAATTAACTTCAGTGGTCAAGTGAGAAAAATTTCCAAAAATGTTCACTTTTTTTTATGTAGGAACGAAAAACTTTAATTTTAAGACGATCAGGAACATGCAAAATTTTCCTTCACGAAGTGCAAAGAACGCTTATTATCATTCGATGGCGGTTTTTTTCTTCCTTTTCATTAGCCGAGGATACACCACCTGACTTGCAAATAACTACCTACAAATAATGTCTGCTTGTTTTGCTGCAAAATTATTCCGCTCACGC
Organism: Orbicella faveolata; assembly: GCF_042242905.1. NCBI lineage: Eukaryota > Metazoa > Cnidaria > Anthozoa > Scleractinia > Merulinidae > Orbicella > Orbicella faveolata. Next base: position 6,873,057 of record NW_028301578.1, on the reverse strand, counting down.
AACGTTTTAACCACGCTCTTGTCTCAGAAACGGCACGTCGCTTCCCTTAGCTGTCAGAGAGTGATTTACATATGAAAACAGCCCTGGTGATCGAATGGCTGTCACTGTCTCCCAGATCATTGATGGCAAATAATTGATCCGATCGCCACCGGAAAATAACCATATTTTGCTTAGCCTGTTAAATATTTGAATGGCTAGTAGTATTAGATATAAATACTCTGTGTTGAATCAACTTGTTTTTGTGATTGCCCGGCATTGGTGTTTGCCTTTTCTTAGATCCCCGTTTTCAAATTCGAAACGCCTTAACTACGACAAATATTGTTTACGGTACAAGGGGGAAAAATACTGTTCGCTAAATAATAACTGATATCCCTCGAATTTAGCATAACTATAATTTTGCGAGTCCTAAAATAATAGGCAACTTTTTGCAAGTTTATATCATCACATACTGTATCACTTTGTCTAAAAATAATTTCTTCATTATCTCTAAAAAGACTAGGTTTTCAAAATTCAATCGTTTATTGCATAGTGTAGGAGCCTCGACATTAACAACTGTTAAACTTAGCTAAACTTGCCAGGCAGGTATGGAGGTCAGTTGTGTTAACGGCGTCACGGAGCACTAAGGAGAGCACAAATTATTTCAGTTGTGCTCAGCCTGCGAGTCTAACGGTGTTATCGTGTGATGCCAAATAGTAGCGACGAAGACAAAATGCAGCAAAACTTAAACGAAGATAAATTTATGCGACTGCAAGTTTTACCGGCGTTCACTTCAGTTTACTACCATCGAAAAAAACTGAATCGATTTCAACTAGTTCTGATCTGAATCTAACAGACAAATACGAACTATCGAATCTTAACAACGTTGTCATTGAATTCAAGCAGAAAACTTTAATAAACACTTTCATGCGGCAAAGTTGGCAGATTGAAATTCAAGGGCTACAGAGGACTCGCCGTAAGGAAAATCGCCTGACTGACAGATGTTTAGCTCGTTTGACTTAAGCACGAATATGTAAATCCAATATATACATCAAACTGTGGCCAAACAATTAAACATCAATAACAAGTGTGTCAAACATCCAAAACGGACGGCATTAACTAAAATAATATTACGCCGTGGTTTCAAGCTTCCTTTAACAGATATAGAGCGATTAGATCAGTATTACGCTCATCACAAAGAAACGATGATTCTACAGAAATTGACTATCAGTAATGGCTTTTGTAGTGTCTGAGAGTTAAACCGAAGTTACATTTGTACCGTTTCTTAAAGTTTGCAGCATCTTTTCGACTTAAATCCTAGATTTGAGTATCGGATGCCTTTTTAAGACAGCTGCTTCAAAAAAAAAAAAGAAAAAAAAACAGAACTCAGTTTGCAATGGAAAACTCTACCGACAAGGAAGACTGCAGCAAGACTATTCGAGCCCTGTTTTGTACAGACCGTTTATCAGGAAAACATTGATTTTTTTCTGTCTGCTTTAAACAGCCTCTTCTCCGTTACCGCATTTCTAGGAAATACTTTGATCTTAGTTGCGTTATACAAGGAGACATCTCTACGTCCACCTTCCAAACTCTTGTACCGCTGCCTTGCAATTACTGATCTGTTGGTCGGCCTTATTTCAGAGCCAAGCTCTGCTTTAAACCTCGCTTTCCTAGCAACTGAACACCGATTGACTGATCTTTGTTTTTATTCCGCAGCCCTTTCGACAGTCAGTTTTACAATATTATCTGCAGTTTCTTTGCTAACGCTGTCTGCGATTAGTGTTGATAGACTACTCGCTCTGATTTTGGGGTTGAGATACAGACAAGTAGTAACTTCAAGACGGGTTAGAGCAGTTGTTATCTTCTATTGGATACCCAGCATAACTTTTGCATTGATATCGTTTTGGAACCTCACTATCGCAAAAAGTTACATTACACAATAATCTTACTTTGCATTTTTGTCTCAACATTTTCGTATTCGAAGATTTTCCTCACACTTCGCCACCAACATACTCAAATTCGCCAACACCAAGGACAACCGGAGAGTGGAGAGGCTCCCTTGAATATAGCAAGATACAGAAAGACAGTGACTACTGCGATATGGGTACTTAAGGCATTACTAACTTGTTTTCTCCCATACAGTATAGTCTTAGTTATCTTTACTACTCATGGATCGTCTCCACTTCTTGATATCATTTGGGGATTAACTGCAACTCTCGTTTATTTAAATGCGTCCTTAAACCCAATCCTTTATTGCTGGAGGATGACGCATATCAAACAACAAGTAAAGAGCACCATCAGGCAGATTCTTTGCTTCTCAAATGAGGCGGCTTTTTAAAGACTTTCTGTCGACCGAATGTTGTGCGAGCGTTTGTTTTTGTTTTGATTATGTCGCTGAAGAAAGCGCTAGAGAAATCGAAAGGATGTTGGGCAATTGGCGGCCTCAAATTTAATATACTGGTAAAAACAGACGCAATAAGTTTGCTTTTGGTGCCTTTTGGATTAGAACTTTCGTATTCGTTTATTTCTCCGGAAAAATATCCCCTTGTGTAAACGTATGCCCTTTGCAATGGTTCCAATAGGGTCATTTTAGATGAGTAAAAGTTTGCATCGTCCTTTTTACTTTTCGTTGTCGAAACACGTATGAAATGAAATACACTAAAAAAAACACACACATAACATCTTGTTTAGTAGATGATCGAAATTTCTGGTCTCTCGGTTTTCAGTCCATGGAATATTTCTTACTTGATCAATTAAGCAGGTGCAGCTTTATTTACATTTGCAGGACACCAAATTTCCCAATAGAAAGAAGAGAAGCCTTTAAGAATTTGTGCTTTAACCAATTATGTTGTATTTTGATGAACCTGCAAGGCGTGTACACCGAGAAACGGAGAGTTATTGATTGTGAAGGGCATCTCAGGCACATGGCTGGTTGCAGACTCTTACATGTAAACGGAACAACCCTTTTGAAATCGCCCGTCATTTTAAAAGCAGCTTTAATGTATAGATGTACTGCGCTTATCCCATCAATAGCTAAGAAAAACAAACATATCTATTCATTTAAATTAGTCAAAAAGAAAACTTCTAATTCAGGAAATTATTTACTTTTTACCAATTGCCTTCTACAGACAGCAACTGTCAATTTCACTATTTATTGATAGTGCGTGTCCTCTATGCGCGCATCTACATCCTGAAGTGACGCATTTCGTCTCAGTCGACGTATTTCATAGAATTACTCTTAACTGCAAGCATGAAGCCACCTTAAAATATGAACAGCTATTTTCATTTTAGCTGTATTTGAAATGAAATGCGTAATTCCTTATCCATCATTCCATCACTTCTCCTCAAAACATAATTGATAAATAAATATCTAACGAGAACTTATTTTCCTTGTTTCTGCCAGGAGACATGCCGTGGAGGCTATTGTAGTTGCGTCGAAAACTAGCTATTGAATATTTAATTTACACCGTCTTTATCTGTCTGAAGAACTGAAAGCGAATTCGTGATGAGGCGCTTCAGGTTTTTGCTACAGAGAACTGAGCCACTGACAACGTCAGGTTTTGTTTGCTTGTTTTTGTTTTTGTTATTTGTTTGTCTGTTTCCTTTATCTTTGTCTTTCTTTATTATCGGTGCAAAGCGGGTGCTTCCTAGTTTCCAGTGAAACAGTTATAATTGCAGGTAAATATGGTACTTTTGCAATCAGGTAATCACATGTCATATTTTAGTATTGAGACATGTTATCTTGATGTTTGCTTAAGACCATTAATAACTGCTGAATTTATATGTGGCATATGTCATTGACAACATTAGCAGTAACGTTTGTTTTCTGTGATCGTTCGAAACGGCTTAAAAGATATCACTTTCATTCCAAGGGTTTTCTAGCTCTTCTTTTATGAATTAATACCACCCTTCTTTTTCACTTGATGCTGTGTAAAAGTGCTATTGTTGTTGCTTTGTCTATGTGGACTTCCGGTGTTGGACCAGCCCAGAGGTCGCAATTCTTGGTGCTGACCAAAAGGAGTGCGGCTTCTGGGGACGAGAATGACATTGTAAAAAATACACTAGTTTAAACTGCATCGGAAAGCGTGATATCTCTGCGTTTACCGTCAAAATTTTGTATCGCGATTGACTGACCAACCTAGTTCATAACAATTTGCAACCTTTTACGCATTTTCATAATTGAACCAATCAATTTTCTATCTCGGCAGAGATGTTAACGTAGTAAATTATAAGATTGACACCTATTCTGCTCCATTAAACATGTTTTAAGCACACGCCCGCGTTACCAAGTTTGACGTAAACTGAATTTATAGTCGGCGTCGTAGCTAATTTTCATTTCTTGAGGCAACACGGAAACTCGACAAGCGATGGAAAACTCCTCGGCCATCACAGAATACAGGAAGAGCATTCAATTTCTCCTATGCATAGCCCATTCATCAGGAAAACATTGGGCGTTTCTTTCGGCTATAAACTTCTTCTTTTCCATTACTGCTATCTGTGGCAATGCGCTGATTCTAGTTGCGTTGCGCAAAGAGTCTTCCCTTCATCCGCCATCAAAACTTCTTTACCGCTGCCTTGCAACCACTGATCTGTTAGTAGGCCTTATTTCAGAACCAAGTCTTGCTGTTTATGCCGCGCTCCTGGCGCAAGAAAACCACTTAACTAATCTTTGTTTTTACTTTGCGACGATTTCTGCAGTTAGCTTCACAACACTGTCTGCCGTTTCTCTGCTAACAATGACCACAATAAGTGTGGACAGACTTCTCGCCCTGTTGTTGAGATTGAGATACAGACACGTTGTAACTTTGAGGCGTATTCGAGCATTAGTAACTTTCTATTGGCTTCTCGGCCTTGGTTTCGCTGTGATTATGATTTGGAAATTTACCTTTGCAAAAATATATAACTATACATTAATATTAATTTGCATTTTTGTCTCACTCTTTTGTTATTTGAAAATCCTTTTCACACTTCGTCATAATCAAAATCAAGCACAGCAACAACAAGGACAATCCAACGGTGGAGGAATTCCCTTCAATATCGCAAGATACAGAAAAACAATGACTACTGCAATTTGGGTAGAAGTTACATTAATAGCTTGTTATTTGCCATACAGTATAGTCATAGCTATAATTACTATTCATGGATCATCTCCATTTCTTGACGCCATTTGGGAATCAGCAGTAACTCTTGTTTGCTTAAACTCGTCTCTCAACCCACTTCTTTATTGCTGGAGGATCAAGGAAGTGAAACAAGAAGTAAAGAACACGATCAGACAGTTGTTTTGTTTGTCAAACTAGTTTAGTTGAAAAAATAATGAATGCATCTACCATTTAGCTTTAAAGTGAAACTTAGTTTCGTTTCATTGTATTGAACTAATAAAGAGGCATCTACATCTACATCTACATACACAATTGTTTCATTTCGTTTTGACAGCCGTTTGCAGGCCTTTAAGAACTTGTATTTGTAAATCGATTGACTCATATTTCGACACGAAATATTCGCTCGCCACATTAAAATATCATAGATGTTATCTTAGTCACTGTTTAGATCCACATCTATTCGGCGCTGTTTTGTAATTTTTGAAAAAGCTGTTTCAATCGTGTTAAAAAAAAGCCCAAATATCAGATAAAATGAATTAATTAAAAGTGTCGCAGACCATTTTTAGTTACAACGCGCGAAACTCGATTGGCGATGGAAAATTCTTCGGCCATTACAAATTATAAGAACACCATTCAATTTGTGCTATGCAGAGCCCATTCATCAGGGAAACATTGGGTTATTTTTTCTACCATAGACTTTTTATTTTCCATTACTGCCATCTTCGGCAATGCCTTGATACTAGTTGCGTTCCACAAGGAGTCTTCCCTTCATCCGCCGTCAAAACTTCTGTACCGCTGCCTTGCAATGACTGATCTGTTCACGGTTGGCCTTGTTTCAGAGCCAAGACTTGCTACTTCAGTACCACGCGATCTTTGCAAAAGAAGACAACACGAATGATTCTTGTTTTTACTCCGCAACGATTTGTGCAGTTACATTCACAACTCTGTCTTCAGTTTCGTTGCTAACAATGACCACAATAAGTGTGGACAGACTTCTCGCCCTGCTGCTGGGTTTGAGATACAGATACTCTGTAACTTTGAGGCGATTGCGAGGGTTATCATTTTCTTCTGGATTCTCACCCTTTGTTTCTCTGTGCTGATGATTTGGGAATTCGCGATCTCGCAAAGTTATAACTACTTATTAATTTTACTTTGCGTTTTTCTATCAGTTTTATCTTATTTGAAAATCTTCTTAGTGCTTCGCCATTATCAAAATCTAGCGGCTCAACAACAAAATGGAGAACCCGACGGTGGAGGAATTCCTGTCAAGAATTCCTGTCAAGATACAGAAAAGCAGTGGCTACTGCAATTTCGGTACAAGTTACATTAATAGCTTGTTATTTGCCACACAGTATAGTCCTAGCTGTAATAATGAATGAAAAATCATCTCCAATTCCTGATATTATTTGCGAATCAGCAGCAACTCTTGTTTGTTTCAAGTCATCTCTCAACCCGCTTCTTTGTTGCTAGAAGATCAAGGAAGTGAAACAAGACGTAAAGAACATGCACGATCAGACAGTGTTTTGTTTGTCAAACTAGTTAAGTTGAAAAAATAATGAATAAATCTACCAGTTAGCTTTAAAGTGAAACTTAGTTTCGTTTCATTGTATTGAACTAATAAAGAGGTTTAATTTCACGTTTTTTGCGCGATTTTCTTCCGTGAAAACTGGATGATTTTCAATGCTTGGATCATTTTTGATGACGAATGTCTAGTTCACATTGGAAAAATAGAAAAAGTATTGCATTGTCCATTGGATTCATCATGATCAAAGCAAGTATAAATGCCATGAATAAATACACATGGGGTGCACGATTGACATTTTGGCATCTCTGTTTTCAGGGAAGTAGTTTCTACTTAAGGAAGCTTTTCTCTCGCTTTCTCTCTGGACGTCACGTAGCAGTTAAAAATCGATGAGCCATGAATTTTCCCAATAGCAGAAAAAGAGCACACTAGAATGTTTTTTGCTACCAGTTGTGCAGTATGATAAAGAGCCGCCGAGGCAAATCCAAAGACAAACAATGAGTTCATTATACAGCGGCACTGGTATCGCAAAACAAGAGCCAACATATGCCGGTGTTGGTATGATTATGACAAGCTATGACTATTAATATCAGTCATGTGGCTCATTGCAGCAGACTTAAACGGAAGAACGCGACATGTTATTTACTTCTTAAAATTATCAATAACGACGGAGTCGGAGTAGTAGCTGGAATGGTAAGAGCGCTTACGACCTAGTGAAAATCGATAATCGGAGTCACAAGCGGAGTCATAAACTCGACGGAATCGGACTAAGAAGAATCAGAACGTTTCCATTTCTTCCAATTCCGTTTACCACTCCGGTAAACTCCGAGGATGAGCCAGAAGTGGTCACAACTTTTTTCATCAATGTTTGCGGGTATTTTGGTTTTTTTTTTTTTTTTGTTTTGATGAAATGAAAAGAGCTTGTTCTTACCTTTCTCGTTTGAGGATTCTGCTAAAAGGTGTAAGTCCAGGGGGCTGACGATGTCGGACACGTCATATTGTAAAAATAGAAGAATGACATCACCGGGCTCTTGGGCTGGAGGTAAGGCTGCCAAAATGATAAAGTAAGGTTGTTCGTGAGCGGTAAACGGAAACGGCACTCGACCAAAACTCTTCAAAATCGGAAAAACGGTAAACTCTAAACGGCACAAAACTCTCTAAAAGGCACAACAACTGCTCACTAGAAACTGTCTAAAACTCTGCAGATAAACTTCCACGCAACTTAAATTCGTACGCGTAACTAACGTACGCGTAACTTAGGGTCATTCCACTGAAATAGAACTTGCACTGAGATTTTTATCAAACTTTGCCTATTTATTGTTTATATTATAGGAACTTAAATTTTGAAATAAAAATGAGGGGTCCCCATGGTTCTTTAGGAGCAACAGCACCTTGTCTATACCCATATAAATCCTTATAATAGCACCATGATTGTAGTCACGACTGCTTGCTAAATTCACGTTTCCGACGATTGCTTTTTGTTCTACACTGAGAATTGGTCCATATTTATTTTACACAGAGAAATTTATTACTCAATTCAAAACAACAGAAAAAAATGATGGGTCATCATACTCGTTTGCGAGAAAATGACGATTTACTTCTATGACGATGTCCAGCTGTAAAGAAAAAGCCGCCATTTTTTAATGCGCGGGCGCTAATCACGCTTGAAATTATGTGCAGTAGGGATGCGCAATGCAATACTGGGGAATGACTTTAAGGTAATTCCTCTGAAATAAAAGTGACACTGGATTTTTGTTCAAACTTTGTCCACTGAATATTTGTCATATGATAACTTCAATTTTGAAATAAAAAAGGGGGTGCCCATGCTCATTAAGGAGCAGTGAGGCATTGAAAATGCCCCATTTTTGCATTATTTAATGCTTATTATTAGAACGCATTCCCAGTAATTGTAACATCTTTGTAAGCCCGGACTCATAAGAATACGCATTAAACTACAGTTAATGCATTGTGTCGGACCACAAATAAACGTTTAAGTTTGATTCAGACAGAAAGCTAAATCCTTGATTAAAAATTTGAACCAAATTTCTTGATGTGGTTACCGACTGCAAAATAGAAAAGACCACAGTGTATTTGCTATTTTTCTTATTTATTCAATTTTCAGCAATAGAAATTAGATCAGTCTTTTCTCACGCAAAGCTTATGATTAGTTGATTACAACGACTGGAAAAAAAATTGGGGTGCCCATGCTCGTTGCTGAGCTAGAGCCATTTTTCAACTGACAGAGCTCAATATCAAGACAAATCCGTCATGTTTTCAATATGCGCGTGCACAAGCGCGCGCTAATGACGCCATAAATTATGCGCAGTAAGGATGGGCAATGCAAATGTGAGGAATGACCTTAAAATCAAATGTTTCGTACGCGTAACTTAAATTCAAAACGTTTCCCTGCGCGCGCGCTATTCGCGTGTCACGCCACTTCGGAACTGTCTTCTTAACAAAGATTATTTTTAGTAAATGGGTATGTTATCTTGAACAAGTAACTGGCTGCTGTGAAATAGGGGGTTTGGACCTTGGTAGCTTGTTATATGCCTAATAACATGTATGTACAATACAATACAAATACAATACTGATTTAATGAAAAAAAATCATCATGCTGATAGGCCGAGGGTACGTCAATTGAGTGCAAAAAGTTCAAATTAACTGCGGAAGGTTGAACATAAATTGAATGTATATTATTACAAGTTGCAATGTATTCAATGATTTTTGTCCTGCAATTTGGAGTAAATAAGGACTATCAAATTTTCAAAGACTACAAATTGCACTCGCCCTAAGGGGGGTAAGCATTTTTTTAGTCTTTGAAAAATTTTTTTTCGCTTATTTATTCCAAATTGCACTCAAAATCATTTGATCACCTATAGACACGATATAGGTAAAATACTATTCACTGATCACCTCCATGTCTCTTTGGGAAATAAAAGGCAACTCTTATTTATTTAAACTCGTCAGTCAGCCCAATTCGTTATTGCTGAAAAGTGAAAGAAGCGAAATGAGATGTAAACACCACGATCACGTCACACTCTTAGGCAGGATAGGTTTAAATAAAACACAAAACAAATTACAGGTTTCATTTCCTTACTTTGCAATTAGTTTCACTGTTTAGAACTATGAAAGTCTGGTTATTTCACTTCTTTACGTGGTTGAATTAACTTCAAGGGACAAAAATTTCTAAACGTGTTCACTTTTTGTATGTAGGAACAAAAAGCTTTAATTTTAAGACGATCAGGAACACATAACATTTTCTTTCAAAGAATACAAAAAAAAAAAACTTATAATCATTCGATGGTGGTTTTTTTCTTCCTTTTCATTCGCCGAGGATCCACCACCTGACTTGCAAATAACTGCCCACAAATAGCTCGTTTTGCTGCAAAATTATTCCGCTCACGCAACGTTTCAACCACGCTCGTGTGTGAGAAACGGCAGATCGCTTCCCTTAACTGTCAGAGAGTGATTTACATATAAAACGAAACTTAGTGATCGAATGGTTGTCACTGTCTCGCAGATCATTGATCGCAAATAATTGATCCAATCGCCACCGGCAAATAACGATATTTTGCTCAGCCTGTTAAATATTTGAATGGCTAGTAGTATTAGATATAAATACTCTTTGTTGAAGAAACTTGCTTTTGCGATTGCCCGGCATTGGCGTTTGCCTTTTCTTAGATTAATCTTTAATTTTGAGATTCGATCTAGAGAAAGAAGATTCCCGTTTTCAAATTCTAAACGCCTTAAATACGAGAAATAATGCTTACGGTATACAAGGAGTAAAAATACTGTCAGCTAAATAATAACTGACGTGCCTCAAACTTAGCATAACTATAATTTTGCGAGTCCTAAGATAATAGGCAACTTTTTACAAGTTTATATCATCATAACTGTATCTCCTTGCCTAAAAATATTTTCATCTTTATCTCTAAAAAGACTAGGTTTTCAAAATTCAATCGTTTATTGCATAGTGTAGGAGCCTCGACATTAACAACTGTTAAACTTAGCTAAACTTGCCAGGCAGGTGTGGAGGTCAGTTGTGTTAACGGCGTCACGGGGCACTAAGGAGAGCACAAATTATTCCAGCTGTGCCTAGTCTGCGAACATCGTGTGATGCCAAATAGAAGCGGCAAAGACAAAGGTAGGCAAAACTTAAACGAATATAAATTTATGCAGCTGCAAGTCTCACCGGCACTCACTTCAGTTTACTACCATCGAAAAAAAAGCTAAATCGATTTCAGCTAGTTCTGATCTGAATCTAACAGACAAATCAGAAATACCGAAACTTGACGATGTCGCCAGTGACTTCACGCAGAAAAGTTCATGCAGAAAAAAATTTAGAGATAAGGGCTACAAAGGACTCGCCATGAGGAAAATCGACTCATCGACATTTGTTTGGCTCGTTTGACTTAAGCATGAATTAATATGTAAATCCAACTTATCCAGCAAACTTTAGCCAAACAATTAAACGTGACTACTGCGATATGCGTACTTGTGGCATTACTAGCTTGTTTATTGCCCTACAGTATAGTTCTAGTTATCTTTACTACTCATGGATCATCTCCATTTCTTGATATCATTTGGGAATTAACTGCAACTCTCGTTTATTTAAATGCGTCCTTAAACCCAATCCTTTATTGCTGGAGGATGACGCATATCAAACAACAAGTAAAGAACACCATCAGGCAGATTCTTTGCTTGTCAAATGAGGTGCCCTTTTGAAGACTCTCTGTCGACCGAATGCTGTGCGAGCGTTTCTTTTCGTTTTGATTATGTCGCTGAAGAAAGCGCTAGAGAAATCGAAAGGATTTTGGGCATTTTGGCGACCTCAAATTTAATTTACTGGTAAAAACAGATAAAATATGTTTGCTTTTGATGCCTTTTGGCTTAGAACTTTCCTATTTTGAAATTCTGACCTCGCGTCGAGGGGTGACAAATGTCAGCTACAAAGTTCCTGCCACCGTAGGTGCCGCACCGAGAACTGAGACAACTCCATAAAATAAATTTGCTTTTCTACTTGCTTTTACATTCAAGCTTATATATATACAGATTGTAGAGTTTTTTCTTCGCATAGGGTACTGCCTTAGTCGTGATGCAGAATAAAAGTAATAAATACTATTTCCTTTTTTTCGTTGGCGATTTCATACCGCGCTTTAGAATCCCTATAGTGTTTTTTATCGATAACCGGTCACTTACGGATAGTAAAAAGTTTTCAGTTTGCTCATTTTGTAAGATAAGTTTTCTTCTCAAGGAATAAAACACAGCGGAGAAAGGATTTAGTTTCATCAATAAAATTTCGAGAATTCTTACCACAGTTAAGCTAAAACTGGACAGGCGATGCGATAGGCGATGCGATGGTCTTTTCAGAGGGCTGAAATGCGTAACAAAATAAAATCACTTCACTGTCAGTAGCCTCACTACAGCAGATGGGAGCAATTTCCATTTCTTGTATCCGAGTGCATCGTAACTGTTCCTCCACCGATTCTGGACATATTTTCTCAGATAATTCTCTTGAAGAGTCTGTGTGGTCTAAACCTTCCACCGAGGTTCTTCGCAAAGCACATCGTACCGACCGCTGTTTAGCTTCTCGAATATGTCACAAACAAACAATTTTCTACCAAATGCTCTTCTCAATGTTAAGGGCGATGATGAATCTTGTCGTTAAAGGTAATAAATATCGAATAATCCAGACGGATGCTTCGGATTATAAAGGATTGATGAGCGAAACCATCGACAACAACAACTTGTAGGTTTTGTGGACCACGAAACCTCGGGTGACGCGTGCAATACACGTCGGTCGACAGAGAGTCTTATCAACGAAACAACGATTGACTGACCAAACTAGTTCATGACCGTTTCCAACCTTTCATGCAGTTTTATAACTGAGCCAATCAATTTTCTATCTCGGCATAGATGTTAACGTAGTAAATTATAAGAATGACACCTATTCTGCTCCATTAAACCTGTTTTAAGCACACGCCCACGTGACCAAGTTTGACGTAAACTGAATTTATAGTCGGCGTCGTACCTAATTTTCATTTCTTGGGGCAACACGGAAACTCGACAAGCGATGGAAAACTCCTCGGCCATCACAGAATACAGGAAGAGCATTCAATTTCTCCTATGCACAGCCCATTCATCAGGAAAATATTGGACGTTTTTTTTCCGCTATAAACTTCTTCTTTTCCATTACTGCCATCTGTGGCAATACGCTGATTCTAGTTGCGTTGCATAAAGAGTCTTCCCTTCATCCGCCATCAAAACTTCTTTACTGCTGCCTTGCAACCACTGATCTGTTAGTAGGCCTTATTTCAGAACCAAGCTTTGCTGTTCATGATGTGCTCCTGGCGACAAAAAACCACTTAACTAATCTTTGTTTTTACTTTGGGACGATTTCTGCAGTTAGTTTCACAACACTGTCTGCCGTTTCTCTGGTAACAATGACCACAATAAGTGTGGACAGACTTCTCGCCCTGTTGTTGGGATTGAGATACAGACACGTTGTAACTTTGAGGCGCGTTCGAGCATTAGTAACTTTCTATTGGCTTCTCAGCCTTGGTTTCGCTGTGATGACGATTTGGGAATTTACCTTTGCAAAAATATATAACTCTGCATTAATATTAATTTGCATTTTTGTCACACTCTTTTGTTATTTGAAAATCCTTGTCACACTTCGTCATAATCAAACTCAAGCACAGCAACAAGAGGGAGAGCCCAACGCTGGAGGAATTCCCTTTAATATTGCAAGATACAGAAAAACAGTGACTACTGTAATTTGGGTAGAAGTTACATTAATAGCTTGTTATTTGCCATTCAGTATAGTCATAGCTATAATTACTATTCATGGATCATCTCCATTTTTTGACGCCATTTGGGAATCAGCAGCAATTCTTGTTTGCTTAAACTCGTCTCTCAACCCACTTCTTTATTGCTGGAGGATCAAGGAAGTGAAACAAGAAGTAAAGAACACGATCAGACAGTGTTTTGTTTGTCAAACTAGTTAAGTTGAAAAAATAATGAATACATCTATAAGTTAGCTTTAAAGTCAAACTTAGTTTCGTTTCATTGTATTGAACTAATAAAGAGATTTCATTTCACGTTTTTTGCGCGATTTTCTTCCCTGAAAACTGGATGATTTTCAATGCTTGGATCATTTTTGATGACGAATGTCTAGTTCACATTGGAAAAATAGAAAAAGTATTTCATTGTCCATTGGATTCATCATGATCAAAGCAAGTATAAATGCCATGAATAAATACACATGGGGTGCACGATTGACATTTTGGCATCTCTGTTTTCAGGGAAGTAGTTTCTACTTAAGGAAGCTTTTCTCTCGCTTTCTCTCTCGACGTCACGTAGCAGTTAAAAATCGATGAGCCATGAATCTCCCCAATAGCAGAAAAAAAGCACATTAGAATGTTTTTTGTTACCAGTTGTGCAGTATTATAAAGAGCCGCCGAGGCAAATCCAAAGACAAACAATGAGTTTATTATACAGCGGCACTGGTATCGCAAAACAAGAGCCAACATACGCCGGTGTTGGTGTAATTATGACAAGCTATGACTAATATATCATTCATGTAGCTCATTGCAGCAGACTTAATTCAACGGAACAACGCGACATGTTATTTACTTCTTAAAATTATCACTAACGACGGAGTCTGAGTCGGAGTAGTAGCTGGAGTGGTAAGAGCGCTTACGACCTAGTGAAAATCGATAGTCGGAGTCATAAGCGGAGTCATAAGCTCGTCCGAATCGGAATCCGGAGAATCAGAACGTTTCCATTTCTTCCAATTCCGTTTACTACTCCGTCACTCGTGATCTAGATGATCCAGAGAAAACTAGTCGCTGGAGTCGGAAGCAGAAGCAGAAGAACCAACCAACCACAAGGCTTGGAATCGAAAATTTTGATTGGTTTATTCTTACGCTTCTGTTTGCGACTCCGACAATCTAGTTTTCACTGGATCATAAGCGATAAATTCATAAGCAGAATTTGTTTTCTGCTTCTAACTCCGTCGGTTTGATTTTCACTAGATCGTATCATCGCGCTACGTTTCTGATTATGACTCCGGCTACGACCCCTTCGCTACTGAAAGCTAGCCTTAAGTTAGAACCACTTAAAGCTAAAACTGAGGGTGGTTTTTGCAAACAATATACCATTCCCTTACTAAATTGTACCGACTGACGTCAGTTGTGAGGTTGTTACATCGAGGATGAGCCAGAAGTGGTCACAACTTTTTTTTTTTTTTATCAATGTTTGTGGTTTTTGTTTGTTTGTTTTTTTTTCAGTATTGCTCCATCCAACTTGCCAGATACGCTGAAAAGAGCTTGTCCTTAACTTTCCATTTGAGGATTCTGCAAAAAGGTGTAAGCCCAGGGGGATGAGGTGAGGATGTCGGACACGTCATGTTATAAAAATAGAAGAATGACATCATCGGGGTCTTGGGCTGGAGGCGAGGCTGCCAAAATGATATAGTAAGATTATTTTTAGTAAATGAGTATGTTATATCTTGAACAAGTAACTGACTGCTGTGAAAAAGGGGGTTTGGACCTTGGTAGCTTGTTATCTGCCTAATAACATGCATGCGCAATACAATACAAATACAATACTGATTTAATGGAAAAAAATTCCTCGTGCTGATATGCCGAGGGCTCGTCAATTAATCTCAAACAGTGTAGAAAGTTGAAATTGAGTGCAAAAAATTATAATTAACTGCGGCAGGTTGAACATAAATTGAATGTATATTATTATAAGTTGCAATGTATTCAATGATTTTTGTCCTGCAGTTTGGAGTTATTAAGCACTAATTAAATTTTCAAAGATTACAAATTGCACTCGCCCTACTGGGAATAATCATTTTTTTTTTAGTCTTTGAAAAATTTGCTCTTGCTTATTCATTCCAAATTGTACTCAAAATCATTTGATTGCCTAGAGATACGATATAGTGAAAATACTATTCATTGATCAGCATGTCTCTTTGGGAAATAAAAGGCAACTCTCATTTATTTAAACTCGTCACTCAGCCCATTTTGTCATTGTTGAAAGGTGAGAGAAGCGAAACGAGATGTATTGAAACACCACGATCACGTCACACTCTTAGGCAGAATAGGTTTAAATAAAGCACAAAACAAATTAAAGGTTTCATTTTCTTACTTTGCAATTATTTTCTATGTTTATGGAAGTCTCGTTATTTCACGTCTTTACGTGGTTGAATTAACTTCAGCGGTCAAGTGAGAAAAATTTCCAAAAATGTTCACTTTTTTTGTGTAGGAACGAAAAGCTTTAATTTTAAGACGATCAGGAACATGCAACATTTTCCTTCACGAAGTGCAAACAAAGCTTATTATCATTCGATGGCGGTTTTTTTCTTCCTTTTCATTAGCCGAGGATACACCACCTGACTTGCAAATAACTACCTACAAATAATGTCTGCTTGTTTTGCTGCAAAATTATTCCGCTCACGCAACGTTTTAACCACGCTCTTGTCTCAGAAACGGCACATCGCTTCCCTTAGCTGTCAGAGAGTGATTTACATATGAAAACAACCCTGGTGATCGAATGGCTGTCACTGTCTCGCAGATCATTGATGGCAAATAATTGATCCGATCGCCACCGGAAAATAACCATATTTTGCTTAGCCTGTTAAATATTTGAATGGCTAGTAGTATTAAATATAAATACTCTGTGTTGAATCAACTTGTTTTTGTGATTGCCCGGCATTGGTGTTTGCCTTTTCTTAGATCCCCGTTTTCAAATTCGAAACGCCTTAACTACGACAAATATTGTTTACGGTACAAGGAGGAAAAATACTGTTCGCTAAATAATAACTGATATGCTTCGAATTTAGCATAACTATAATTTTGCGAGTCCTAAAATAATAGGCAACTTTTTGCAAGTTTATATCATCACATACTGTATCACTTTGTCTAAAAATATTTCGTCATTATCTCTAAAAAGACTAGGTTTTCAAAATTCAATCGTTTATTGCATAGTGTAGGAGCCTCGACATTAACAACTGTTAAACTTAGCTAAACTTGCCAGGCAGGTGTGGAGGTCAGTTGTGTTAACGGCGTCACGCAGCACTAAGGAGAGCACAAATGATTTCAGTTGTGCTCAGCCTGCGAGTCTAACGGTGTTATCGTGTGATGCCAAATAGTAGCGGCGAAGACAAAATGCAGCAAAACTTAAACGAAGATAAATTTATGCGACTGCAAGTTTCACCGGCGTTCACTTCAGTTTACTACCATCGAAAAAATCTAAATCGATTTCAACTAGTTCTGATCTGAATCTAACAGACAAATACGAACTATCGAATCTTAACAACGTTATCATTGAATTCAAGCAGAAAACTTTCATGCAGCAAAGTTGGCAGATTGAAATTCAAGGGCTACAGAGGACTCGCCGTAAGGAAAATCGCCTGACTGACATATGTTTAGCTCGTTTGACTTAATCATGAATATGTAAATCCAATATATACATCAAACTGTGGCCAAACAATTAAACATCAATAACAAGCGTGTCAAACATCCAAAACGGACGGCATTAACTAAAATAATATTACGCCGTGGTTTTAAGCTTCCTTTAACAGATATAGAGCGATTAGATCAGTATTACGCTCATCACAAAGAAACGATGATTCTACAGAAATTGACTATCAGTAATAGCTTTTGTAGTGTCTGAGAGTTAAACCGAAGGTACATTTGTACCGTTTCTTAAAGTTTACAGCATCTTTTCGACTTAAATCCTAGATTTGAGTATCGGATGCCTTTTTACGACAGCTGCTTCAAAAAAAAAAAAAGAAAAAAAACCAGAACTCAGTTTGCAATGGAAAACTCTACCGACAAGGAAGACTACAGCAAGACTATTCAAGCCCTGTTTTGTACAGACCGTTTATCAGGAAAACATTGATTTTTCCTGTCTGCTTTAAACAGCCTCTTCTCCGTTACCGCATTTCTAGGAAATACTTTGATCTTAGTTGCGTTATACAAGGAGACATATCTACGTCCACCTTCCAAACTCTTGTACCGCTGCCTTGCAATTACTGATCTGTTGGTCGGCCTTATTTCAGAGCCAAGCTCTGCTTTAAACCTCGCTTTCCTAGCAACTGAACACCGATTGACTGATCTTTGTTTTTATTCCACAGCCCTTTCGACAGTCAGTTTTACAATATTATCTGCAGTTTCTTTGCTAACGCTGTCTGCGATTAGTGTTGATAGACTACTCGTTCTGATTTTGGGGTTGAGATACAGACAAGTAGTAACTTCAAGACGGGTTAGAGCAATTTGTTATCTTCTATTGGATACCCAGCATAACTTTTGCATTGATATCGTTCTGGACCCACATTATCACAAAAAGTTACATTACACAATAATCTTACTTTGTATTTTTGTCTTAACATTTTCGTATTCGAAGATTTTCCTCACACTTCGCCACCAACATACTCAAATCCACCAACACCAAGGACCACCGGAGAGTGGAGAGGCTCCCTTGAATATAGCAAGATACAGAAAGACAGTGACTACTGCGATATGGGTACTTAAGGCATTACTAGCTTGTTTTCTCCCATACAGTATAGTCTTAGTTATCTTTACTACTCGTGGATCGTCTCCACTTCTTGATATCATTTGGGGATTAACTGCAACTCTCGTTTATTTAAATGCGTCCTTAAACCCAATCCTTTATTGTTGGAGGATGACGCATATCAAACAACAAGTAAAGAGCACCATCAGGCAGATTCTTTGCTTGTCAAATGAGGCGGCCTTTTAAAGACTTTCTGTCGACCGAATGCTTTGCGAGCGTTTGTTTTTGTTTTGATTATGTCGCTGAAGAAAGCGCTAGAGAAATCGAAAGGATGTTGGGCAATTGGCGGCCTCAAATTTAATATACTGGTAAAAACAGACGCAATAAGTTTGCTTTTGGTACCTTTTGGATTAGAACTTTCGTATTCATTTATTTCTCCGGAAAAATATCCCCGTGTGTAAACGTATGCCCTTTGCAATGGTTCCAATAGGGTCATTTTAGAGGAGTAAAAGTTTGCATCGTCCTTTTTTCGTTGTCGAAACACGCATGAAATGAAATACACTAAAAAAAAACACACATAAAATCTTGTTTAGTAGATGATCGAAATTTCTGGTCTCTCAGTTTTCAGTGCATGGAATATTTCTTACTTGATCAATTAAGCAGGTGCGGCTTTATTTACATTTACAGGACACCAAATTCCCCAATAGAAAGAAGAGAAGCCTTTAAGAATTTGTGCTTTAACCAATTATGTTGTATTTTGATGAACCTGCAAGGCGTGTACACAGAGAAACGGAGAGTTATTGATGGTGAAGGGCATCTCAGGCACATGGCTGGTTGCAGACTCTTACATGTAAACGGAACAACCCTTTTGAAATCGCCCGTCATTTTAAAAGCAGCTTTAATGTATAGATGTACTGCGCTTATCCCATCAATAGCTAAGAAAAACAAACATATCTATTCATTTAAATTAGTCAAAAAGAAAATTATTTACTTTTTACCAATTGCCTTCATTCTACAGACAGCAACTGTCAATTTCACTATTCCTTAATAGTGCGTGTCCTTTATGCGCGCATCTACATCCTAAAGTGACGCATTTCGTCTCAGTCGACGTATTTCATAGAATTACTCTTAACTGCAAGCATGAAGCCACCTTAAAATATGAACAGCTATTTTCATTTTAGCTGTATTTGAAAAAAAATGCATAATTCCTTATCCATCATTCCATTACTTCTCCTCAAAAAATAATTAATAAATAAATATCTAACGAGAACTTATTTTCCTTGTTTCTGCCAGAAGACATGACGTGGAGGCTATTGTAGTTGCGTCGAAAACTAGCTATTGAATATTTAATTTACACCGTCTTTATCTGTCTGAAGAACTGAAAGCGAATTCGTGATGAGGCGCTTCAGGTTTTTGCTACAGAGAACTGAGCCACTGACAACGTCAAGTTTTGTTTGCTTGTTTTTTTTTTCTTATTTGTTTGTCTGTTTCCTTTTACTTTGTCTTTCTTTATTATCGGTGCAAAGCGGGTGCTTCCTAGTTCCCAGTGAAACAGTTATAATTCAGGTAAATATGGTACTTTTGCAATCAGGTAATCGCATGTCATATTTTAGTATTGAGACATGTTATCTTGGTGTTTGCTTAAGACCATTAATAACTGCTCAATTTATATGTGGCGTATGTCATTGACAACATTAGCAGTAACGTTTGTTTTCTGTGATCGTTCGAAACGGCTTAAAAGAGATCACTTTCATTGCAAGCAATTTCTAGCTCTTCTTTTATGAGTTAATACCACCCTTCTTTTTCACTTGATGCTGTGTAAAAGTGCTATTGTTGTTGTTGTCGTTTCTTTGTCTATGTGGACTTCCGGTGTTGGACCAGCCCAGAGGTCGCAATTCTTGGTGCTGACCAAAAGGAGCGCGGCCTCTGGGGACGAGAATGACATTGTAAAAAATACACTAGTTTAAACTGCATCGGAAAGCGTGATATCTCTGCGTTTACCGTCAAAATTTTGTATCGCGCCTCGCAATTACCGAGTTTTTGGTTGTCTGTGTCTAATCAACGAAACAACGATTGACTGACCAACCTAGTTCATAATTGAACCAATCAATTTTCTATCTCGGCAGAGATGTTAACGTAGTAAATTATAAGATTGACACCTATTCTGCTCCATTAAACATGTTTTAAGCACACGCCCACGTGACCAAGTTTGACGTAAACTGAAATGATAGTCGGCGTCGTAGCTAATTTTCATTTCCTGGGGCAACACGGAAACTCGACAAGCGATGGAAAACTCCTCGGCCATCACAGAATACAGGAAGAGCATTCAATTTCTCCTATGCACAGCCCATTCATCAGGAAAACATTGGGCGTTTCTTTCGGCTATAAACTTCTTCTTTTCCATTACTGCTATCTGTGGCAATGCGCTGATTCTAGTTGCGTTGCGCAAAGAGTCTTCCCTTCATCCGCCATCAAAACTTCTTTACCGCTGCCTTGCAACCACTGATCTGTTAGTAGGCCTTATTTCAGAACCAAGCCTTGCTGTTTATGACGCGCTCCTGGCGAAAGAAAACCACTTAACTAATCTTTGTTTTTACTTTGCGACGATTTCTGCAGCTAGCTTCACAACACTGTCTGCCGTTTCTCTGCTAACAATGACCACAATAAGTGTGGACAGACTTCTCGCCCTGTTGTTGGGATTGAGATACAGACACGTTGTAACTTTGAGGCGTATTCGAGCATTAGTAACTTTCTATTGGCTTCTCAGCCTTGGTTTCGCTGTGATTATGATTTGGAAATTTACCTTTGCAAAAATATATAACTATACATTAATATTAATTTGCATTTTTGTCTCACTCTTTTGTTATTTGAAAATCCTTTTCACACTTCGTCATAATCAAAATCAAGCACAGCAACAACAAGGACAATTCAACGGTGGTGGAATTCCCTTCAATATCGCAAGATACAGAAAAACAGTGACTACTGCAATTTGGGTAGAAGTTACATTAATAGCTTGTTATTTGCCATACGGTATAGTCATAGCTATAATTACTATTCATGGATCATCTCCATTTCTTGACGCCATTTGGGAATCAGCAGCAACTCTTGTTTGCTTAAACTCGTCTCTCAACCCACTTCTTTATTGCTGGAGGATCAAGGAAGTGAAACAAGAAGTAAAGAACACGATCAGACAGTTGTTTTGTTTGTCAAACTAGTTTAGTTGAAAAAATAATGAATGCATCTACCAGTTAGCTTTAAAGTGAAACTTAGTTTCGTTTCATTGTATTGAACTAATAAAGAGGCATCTACATCTACATCTACATACACAATTGTTTCATTTCGTTTTGACAGCCGTTTGCAGGCCTTTAAGAACTCGTATTTGTAAATCGATTGACTCATATTTCTACACGAAATATTCGCTCGCCACATTAAAATATCATAGATGTTATCTTAGTCACTGTTTAGATCCACATCTTTTCGACGCTGTTTTGTAATTTTTGAATAAGCTGTTTCAATCCTGTTAAAAAAAAGCCCAAATATCAGATAAAATGAATTAATTAAAAGTGTCGCAGACCATTTTTAGTTACAACGCGCGAAACTCGATTGGCGATGGAAAATTCTTCGGCCATTACAAATTATAAGAACACCATTCAATTTGTGCTATGCAGAGCCCATTCATCAGGGAAACATTGGGTTATTTTTTCTACCATAGACTTTTTATTCTCCATTACTGCCATCTTCGGCAATGCCTTGATACTAGTTGCGTTCCACAAGGAGTCTTCCCTTCATCCGCCATCAAAACTTCTGTACCGCTGCCTTGCAATCACTGATCTGTTCACGGTTGGCCTTGTTTCAGAGCCAAGACTTGCTACATACCACGCGATCTTTGCAAAAGAAGACAACACGAATGATTCTTGTTTTTACTCCGCAACGATTTGTGCAGTTACCTTCACAACTCTGTCTTCAGTTTCGTTGCTAACAATGACCACAATAAGTGTGGACAGACTTCTCGCCCTGCTGCTGGGTTTGAGATACAGATACTCTGTAACTTTGAGGCGATTGCGAGGGTTATCATTTTCTTCTGGATTCTCACCCTTTGTTTTTCTGTGCTGATGATTTGGGAATTCGCGATCTCGCAAAGTTATAACTACTTATTAATTTTACTTTGCGTTTTTATATCAGTTTTGTCTTATTTGAAAATCTTCTTAATGCTTCGCCATTATCAAAATCTAGCGGCTCAACAAAAAAATGGAGAACCCGACGGTGGAGGAATTCCTGTCAATGTCGCAAGATACAGAAAAACAGTGGCTACTGCAATTTCGGTACAAGTTACATTAATAGCTTGTTATTTGCCACACAGTATAGTCCTAGCTGTAATAATGAATGAAAAATCATCTCCAATTCCTGATATTATTTGCGAATCAGCAGCAACTC
This sequence comes from Orbicella faveolata, assembly GCF_042242905.1. Classification (NCBI taxonomy): domain Eukaryota; kingdom Metazoa; phylum Cnidaria; class Anthozoa; order Scleractinia; family Merulinidae; genus Orbicella; species Orbicella faveolata. Next base: position 6,850,502 of record NW_028301578.1, on the reverse strand, counting down.
TTGTTTGTTTCAAGTCATCTCTCAACCCGCTTCTTTGTTGCTAGAAGATCAAGGAAGTGAAACAAGACGCAAAGAACATGCACGATCAGACAGTGTTTTGTTTGTCAAACTAGTTAAGTTGAAAAAATAATGAATAAATCTACCAGTTAGCTTTAAAGTGAAACTTAGTTTCGTTTCATTGTATTGAACTAATAAAGAGGTTTAATTTCACGTTTTTTGCGCGATTTTCTTCCGTGAAAACTGGATGATTTTCAATGCTTGGATCATTTTTGATGATAAATGTCTAGTTCACATTGGAAAAATAGAAAAAGTATTGCATTGTCCATTGGATTCATCATGATCAAAGCAAGTATAAATGCCATGAATAAATACACATGGGGTGCACGATTGACATTTTGGCATCTCTGTTTTCAGGGAAGTAGTTTCTACTTAAGGAAGCTTTTCTCTCGCTTTCTCTCTGGACGTCACGTAGCAGTTAAAAATCGATGAGCCATGAATTTCCCCAATAGCAGAAAAAGAGCACATTAGAATGTTTTTTGCTACCATTTGTGCAGTATGATAAAGAGCCGCCGAGGCAAATCCAAAGACAAACAATAAGTTTATTATACAGCGGCACTGGTATCGCAAAACAAGAGCCAACATATACCGGTGTTGGTATGATTATGACAAGCTATGACTATTAATATCAGTCATGTGGCTCATTACAGCAGACTTAATTAAACGGAAGAACGCGACATGTTATTTACTTCTTAAAATTATCAATAACGACGGAGTCGGAGTAGTAGCTGGAATGGTAAGAGCGCTTACGACCTAGTGAAAATCGATAATCGGAGTCATAAGCGGAGTCATAAGCTCGACGGAATCGGACTAGGAAGAATCAGAACGTTTCCATTTCTTCCAATTCCGTTTACGACTCCGTCCCTCATGATTGACATGATCCAGAGAAAACTAGTCGCTGGGGTCAGAAGCAGAAGCAGAAGAACCAACCAACCACAAGGCTTGGAATCGAAAATTTTGATTGGTTTATTTTTACGCTTCTGTTTGCGACTCCGACAATCTAGTTTTCACTGGATCATAAGCGATAAAAGTCATAAGCAGAATCGGTTTTCTGCTTCTAACTCCGTCGGTTTGATTTTCACTAGATCGTATCATCGCGCTACGTTTCTGATTACGACTCCGGCTACGATCCCGTCGCTAGTGAAAGCTAGCCTCAAGTTAGAATCACCTAAAGCTAAAATTAAGCGTGTTTTCTGCACATATTATACCATTCCCTTGCTAAATTGTAGCGACTGGCGTCAGTTGTGAGGTTTTTACTCCGAGGATGAGCCAGAACTGGTCACAACTTTTTTCATCAATGTTTGCGGGTATTTTTGTTTTTTTTTTAATAAATGAAAAGAGCTTGTTCTTACCTTTCCCGTTTGAGGATTCTGCTAAAAGGTGTAAGCCTAGGAAAATGACGATGTCGGACACGTCATATTGTAAAAATAGAAGAATGACATCACCAGGGTCTTGGGCTGGAGGTAAGGCTGCCAAAATGATATAGTAAGATTGTTCGTGAGCGGTAAACGGAAACGGTACTCGACCAAAACTCTTCAAAATCGGAAAAACGGTTAACTCTAAACAGCACAAAACTCTCTAAAAGGCACAACAACTTCTCACTAGAAACTGTCTAAAACTCTGCCGATAAACTTCCACGCAACTTAAATTCGTACGCGCAACTAAGGTGGCGCGCGCGCTATTCGCGTATGACGCCACTTCGGAACTGTTTTCTTAACAAAGATTATTTTTAGTAAATGGGTATGTTATCTTGAACAAGTAACTGGCTGCTGTGAAAAAGGGGGTTTGGACCTTGGTAGCTTGTTATCTGCCTAATAACGTGCATGTGCAATACAATACAAATACAATACTGATTTAATGAAAAAAAATCATCATGCTGATAGACCGAGGGTACGTCAATTAATCTCAAACAGTGTAGAAGTTGAAATTGAGTGCAAAAAGTTCAAATTAACTGCGGCAGGTTGAACATAAATTGAATGTATATTATTACAAGTTGCAATGTATTCAATGATTTTTGTCCTGCAATTTGGAGTAAATAAGCACTATTAAATTTTCAAAGACTACAAATTGTACTCGCCTTACGGGGGGTGAGCAATTTTTTTAGTCTTTGAAAAATTTTCTCTCGCTTATTTATTCCAAATTGTACTCAAAATCATTTGATTACCTATAGACGCGATATAGGTAAAATACTATTCATTGATCATCTTCATGTCTCTTTGGGAAATAAAAGGCAACTCTTATTTCAATATTTAAGCTCGTCAGTCAGCCCAATTCGTTATTGCTGAAAAGTGAGAGAAGCGAAACGAGATGTAAACACCACGATCACGTCACACTCTTAGGCAGAATGGGTATAAATAAAACACAAAACAAATTAAAGGTTTCATTTCCTTACTTTGCGATTGGTTTCTCTGTTTAGAACTATGAAAGTCTGGTTATTTCACTTCTTTACGTGGTTGAATTAACTTCAGCGGGCAACTGAGAAAAATTTCCAAAAGTGTTCACTTTTTTATCTAGGAACAAAAAGCTTTAATTTTAAGACGATCAGGAACACATAACATTTTCCTTCAAAGAGTGCAAAAAAAAAAAAAACTTATTATCATTCGATGGTGGTTTTTTCTTCCTTTTCATAAGCCAAGGATCCACCACCTGACTTGCAAATAACTGCCCACAAAGAGCTCGTTTTGCTGCAAAATTATTCCGTTCACGCAAAGTTTTAACCACGCTTGTGTGTGAGAAACGCCAGATCGCTTCCCTTAGCTGTCAGAGAGTGATTTACATATGAAAGCAAACTTGGTGATCGAGTGGTTGTCACTGTCTCGCAGATCATTGATGGCAAATAATTGATCCAATCGCCACCGGCAAATAACGATATTTTGCTCAGCCTGTAAAATATTTGAATGACTAGTAGTATTAGATATAAATACTCTCTGTTGAAGCAACTTGTTTTTGCGACTGCCCGCCATTGGTGTTTGCCTTTTCTTAGATTAATCTTTAATTTTGAGATTCGATCTAGAAAAAAAAGATCCCCGTTTTCAAAATCTAAATGCCTTAAATACGACAAATATTGTTTACGGTACAAGGAGGAAAAATACTCTCAGCTAAATAATAACTGACGTGCCTCAAATTTAGCATCACTATAATTTTGCGAGTCCTAGCTAAGATAATAGGCAACTTTTTGCAACTTTATATCATCATATACTGTATCACCTTGTCTAAAAATAATTTCTTCTTTATCTCTAAAAAGACTAGGTTTTCAAAATTCACTCGTTTATTGCATAGTGTAGGAGCCTTGACATTCACAACTGTTAAACTTAGCTAAACTTGCCAGGCAGGTGTAGAGGTCAGTTGTGTTAACGGCGTCACGGGGCACTAAGGAGAGCACAAATTATTCCAGCTGTGCCTAGCCTGCGAGCATCGTGTGATGCCAAATAGAAACGGCGAAGACAAAAGTAGGCAAAACTTAAACGAATATAAATTTATGCAGCTGCAAGTCTCACCGGCACACACTTCAGGTTATTACCATCGAAAAGTCCAACAGAATCTAACAGACAAATTAGAAATATCGAAACTTGACGATGTCGCCAGTGACTTCAAGCAGAAAAGTTCATGCAGAAAAAAATTAGATTTAAGGGCTACAAAGGACTCGCCATGAGGAAAATCGACTGATTGACAGATGTTTGGCTCGTTTGACTTAAGCATGAATTAATATGTAAATCCAACATATACATCAAACTTTGGCCAAACAATTAAACATCAATAATGAAAAGTGTGTCAACCACCAAACGGATCACATTAACTGAATTAACATTACACCGTGGTTTTAAAGATTAGATATTACGCTCCTCACAAAGAAACGATGATTGGACAGAAAATGACTATCAGTCATAGAACTTGTAGTGCCTGAAGGTGCTTTACAGCGTCTTATCGATTTGAGTTTCAGTTGCCTTTTAAAACAGCTGCTTCAGAAAAAACAACAACAACAACAATACTCAACTTGCAATGGAAAATTCTACCGACAAGGAAGACTACAGCAAGACCATTCAAGCCCTCCTTTGTAGAGACCGCTCATCAGGAAAATATTGGATTTTTCTGTCTGCTTTAAACGGCCTCTTCTCCGTTACCGCATTTCTAGGAAATACTTTGATCTTAGTTGCGTTATACAAGGAGACATATCTACGTCCACCATCAAAACTCTTGTACCGCTGCCTTGCAATCAGTGATCTTTTGGTCGGTCTTATTTCAGAGCCAAGCACTGCTTTAAACCTCGCTTTCCTAGAAACGGAACACCGATTGACTGATCTTTGTTTTTATTCCGCAGCCCTTTCGACAGTCAGTTTAACAATACTATCTGCAGTTTCTTTGCTGACGATGTCTGCTATTAGTGTAGATAGACTACTTGCTCTAATTTTGGGGTTGAGGTACAGACAAGTAGTAACTTCAAGGCGGGTAAGAGCAATTGTTATGTTCTATTGGATACCCAGCATAACTTTTGCATTGATGTCGTTTTGGAACCTAACTATTGCAAAAAGTTATAATTACACAATAATCTTACTTTGCATTTCTGTCTTAACATTTTCGTATTCGAAGATTTTCTTCACACTTCGCCACCACCATACTCAAATTCACCAACACCAAGGACAACCGGAGAGTGGAGAGGCTTCCTTGAATATAGCAAGATACAGAAAGACAGTGACTACTGCGATATGGGTACTTATGGCATTACTAGCTTGTTTTCTACCATACAGTATAGTCCTAGTTATCTTTACTACTCATGGATCGTCTCCACTTCTTGATATCATTTGGGAATTAACTGCAACTCTCGTTTATTTAAATGCGTCCTTAAACCCGATTCTTTATTGCTGGAGGATGACGCATATCAAACAACAAGTAAAGAACACCATCAGGCAGATTCTTTGCTTGTCAAATGAGGTGACCTTTTAAAAACTCTCTATCGACCGAATGCTTTGCGAGCGTTTGTTTTCGTTTTGATTCTGTCACCGAAGAAAGCGCTGGAGAAATCGAAAGGATTTTGGGCATTTTGGCGACCTCAAATTTAATTTACTGGTAAAAACAGATGTAATATGTTTGCTTTTGATGCCTTTTAGCTTAGAACTTTCGTATTTTGAAATTTTGACCTCGCGTCGAGGGGTGACAAATGTCAGCTACAAAGTTCCTGCCACCGTGCCATGCATGGTGCTACGCCGAGAACTGAGACAACTCCATAAAATAAATTTGCTTTTTCATTTGCTTTCACAAGCGTATATATATAGATTGTACAGGTTTTTCTTCGCTAAGAGTACTGCCTTAGTCGTGATGCAGAATAAGAGTAATAAATACAATTTTTTTTTTTCGTTGGCGATTTCATACCGCGCTTTAGAATCCCTATAGTGTTTTTTTTATCGATAACCGGTCACGTACGGATAGTAGAAAGTTTTCAGTTTGTTTATTTTGCAAGAAAAGTTTTCTTCTCAAGGAATAAAGCACAGCGGAGAAAGGATTTAGTTTCATCAATATAAGTTCAAGAATTCTTGCCATAGTTAAGCTAAAACTGGACAGACGATGCAACAGGCGACGCGATGGTCTTTTCAGAGGTCTGAAATGCGAGAGAAAATAAAATCAATTCAGTGTCACTAGCCTTACTACAGCAGATGGGAGCAATTTTGTTTTCTTGTATCCGAGTACATCGAAACTGTTCCTCCACCGATTCTGGACCTATTTTCTCAGATAATTCTCTTGAAGAGTCTGTGTGGTCTAAACCTTCCACCAAGGTTCTTCGCAAATCACATCGTACCGACCGCTGTTTAGCTTCTCGAATATGTCACAAACAGACAATTTCCTACCAAATGCTCTTCTCAATGTTAAGGGCGATGATGAATCTTGTCGTTAAAGGCAATAAATGTCGAATAATCCAGACGGATGCTTCGGATTATAAAGGATTGGAGAGCGAAACCATCGACAACAACAACTTGTAGGTTTTGTAGATCACGAAACCTCGGGTGCCGGGACGCGCGCAATACATGTTGGTCGACAGAGAGTCTTTAACAACAACACCTTTGTTCATTTATTCTACATTTACAGTTTTACTCAATCATATAATAAATAGAAGAACAGAAAAATGTACACTTAGTCAAAGTCGGGATACTGAAGAAACCCGAAAGTTTCCTAGTCAGTCTCAGGTTATTGTAATGTTTCTATTTAACCGGCTATTTAAGAGAATCCAGAATCGACAAGGAAAGAGATGCGTACATCTCTTAAAGAAAAATCATCCTTGAGAAATGCAAAACAAGTTTTTACCCAAACCAAAGTTTTAATCTAATTTAAATGTAGTCTATCCGATTTAGAAGTAGTAAAAGCGACATGTTTTTATCTCCAGGTACGTGTTTTGTCCTTGCGATTGAGATGTGTTTTGACCTTTTTTTTATTAATATTGAGTGCTATTTCGGATGTGGGGAGACACTTACGTTACGCGTCTTTTTTTTCATATTCCAAATAATTTAAATATGAAAGTTATGTTTATGGTACAAGCGAGAGAAATTTTCTCAGCCAAATGATAACTAATATGCGATTAAAATTAGCGTAACAATAATTTTGCCAGTGTTAAGATAAAAGACAACTTTTCATCAGTCTATACCGTCATGTAACAACTCTTTAAAAGTTTTTCCTTACTAACTGGAAAGTAGGAGACCTTTGAGGCTCTCACTAACTTCGCAGGCTCGCAGGTAACTGTAAAAGAATTAAACAATGAACTCCAAATTTGACGGCTTTTCCTAAACTTCACCCGGGAAACATTGATAGAACGTATCATTGGTCTAATTAACTTCTTGATGTTTCCATGGCAACTATATCTTGACAACCAAGTTTTACAAATTTCATTTTGTTTTGTTTTAAATGATCAAAACATTGAAGTACAACGAAGCTTTGGTATCAGTATACCTCAATCTCATAGCCATCTAAAAACATTTATAAAAAAAAAACTCTCAAAAAGTAGAATAATATTATGGAAGGTTGCAATAGGCCACGGTGGATATGTCAATATTCCAAGATGGCTCCGAGGCACTCAGGACAAACTTCTTTATTTGGTGGTGTTTTCTTTGTATCCAAGTCTCTTTTGGGAATTGAGAGACAAAAGAAACTTAAGAAATTTGCAATTTTGACCCGAAAGCCTCGGAGTCATGTTAGAATATTGATATATTGAACGTGGCCTATTCTTTTTCTAGATATTCACATGCAATCAGTTGCGTGTGACAAATGCACAAATGTAACCTCCCAAATGAACTACCCCATACATACATGGAGAAGCCTACTTAAATGACCGTGCTAATTAAATTTACACCCCTGGACGGAATTGTGTTGTAGTTTTAAACCAGAAACTAAGCTTTGAACATATACAAAATCTGAACTGTGTGGGCGCAACAAAGAACTGTGTGGGAAAAAGGATGTAAACACGTTAGCTGAATCCCTCTATTTCGAAATGATCCCACGAGTGTAGATTTCCTTTGATAGTAAAACAAATTAAAACAGTTACACTCTTTTTTATTAGAATATGTTTTATAAGAATATCGAGACTCGTTATTGCGAAATTTTAAGAATGTTGTAAGAGTTAATTTTTAAATTTATTGCGTCAACAAATTTTCAGCAAGAAAAGAATATAATTTTTCGTGTGTTGAAAATTTGTAAATACAATACAATGATATGTTTTTAACTAATATAAACCTATAAAATTCTTCCTTTCTCTAAACGGTAAAACTATTCAAAAAAACAACAAAAACAGCACCAGCCGTATGTTCGATGCTAACAACAATTCTACAAGAAGTCATGTGCGTCATCCCAGGCTTTAATACCTGCAGGCTGGCTCTAAAGTTACTTTTGCACAATCCAGACACCCAGATACATTCAAAAACAGAAATTTCATACGTTATAATCTAAGAATATTCATCCACGGCCGAAAAAAAAAAAACAATATTCGTGTAAAAAAAGATTGCGCTGTTAAATGATCCTTGAAGATATCAAGCATGATATAATGCATTATTTCTTGTGCCATCAATCGAACAAAGAAAACTGACAAAGTTGAACTCGTCAAAATATTTTTTTTTTCCCTAAATGAACGCGCGTTTTCAGTTAATTTACAATGTCCAACCATTTCTTGACTGTTTTCATGTGGCTGTTTTACCAAGTAGTGTCTCGGTTTTTTCCCTTGATTTGGCCTGATCAAAATTTATTGCTTTGATAAAAGAATATCCCCAACTAAGCATTTGAAAATAACTGAACTGTTTAGAGCTTAATCAAAAGAGAAAGCGAATGGGTTTTTTTTTTTAAGAATTGGAGTCACGCTTCTATTTAAAAAACAATCATTTACGATATCAATTAATTGTGGCTGTAACCGTAAATATTACTTCCCTGGGCAAAATATCTTTATTTTATTATTACTATTATTATTTTTTATTTCTTACTTGTAATAAGCGACTGAGAAGCTGTCATGATATATCAATTTAAAATGACCACTTAGCAGACTTCAAATTAGAGAATCAATAGAACCACTTTTGAACGAATTTATTTCCCAGTCTTAATGTTAGCTTAAGACGAGTAAAATGTAATTACATTTTGAATTAACCTTCTCTTACTTCATGCTTCGCCTTTTGTATAGATAGCTTTTGTAGACGTTCAAAGCTTAGTTTCTGGTTTAGACACAATTCCGTCCGAAGTAGGCTTCTCCATATATATATCCAGTTTTCTTTCATCGTAGTGGTAGCTGTAAAAACTTGGTGCGTGGGAACACTTTACCCCACGCAGTAAAGGAAGCTGTCTCTTACATCCTTAAACCATCGGGGCTCATCATTAACTTGAATGGTTTCTTTTTTGACATGCGTCAATCTACGGCGAGTCTCACTTTTCTTTACCTAACTATTAATTACCATTTAGCTGATATATTTAGTCAAAGGTGTAGATGACTTTTGATTCTCAGAGGGCACGGAGTTCTACTGGCAATGGAGAATCCTAACAAAACCATTCAGGTTTTGCTTTGCTCTGTCCATTTATCTGGAAAGCATCTGCTTTTCCTTGCTGCATTTAACTATTTTCTCTCCATCACCGCTATCCTGGGAAACACTGTAATCCTAGTTGCGTTGCACAAGGAATCCTCCCTCCATCCGCCATCAAAACTACTGTGCAGCTGCCTCGCAGTCACCGATCTTTTGGTTGGAATTATTTCCCAACCAGTCCTCGCTGTCTATTTTACGTTGATTGGAATAGCAGAAGATAACTTGATTGATCTTTGTGTGTTCTCCGCAAACATTGCTGCCCTCACTTTTACAATTCTAACTGCAGTGTCCATGCTAACAATGAGTGCAATAAGTGTGGACAGACTCCTCGCTCTGTTGTTGGGATTGAGATACAGGCATGTCGTAACTTTAAAGCGAGTTCGAGCTTTAGTTCTCTCCTTTTGGATTGCCAGCGTTGCCTTTACTCTGATTATGATTAAGAATTTCGCTATTTTAAAAATGTACGGTTATGCTTTAAATTCACTATGCCTTTTGGTCTCGCTCTGTTGTTATTCGAAAATCGTCTTCGCTCTTCGACATCATCAAGCTGCAATACAAGATCAGGTTCACCAAGAACAACCAAATGGAGGAACGGCACAGAACATGCAACAGTACCGAAAGACCGTATCTACAGCAATGTGCATTCTGTTGACCTTAGTAGTATGTTATCTGCCGTACAGTATAGTTTTAGCGATAGTTACAAAAAACGGATCCTCCCCATTTCTTCATGCAATTTGGGCATCTACAACAACTCTTGTTTGTTTAAACTCGTCTTTAAACCCGATTCTTTATTTTTGGAAGATCAAAGAGGTGAGACAAGAAGTAAAGAAAACGATCAGGCAGATGTTATGTTTCACAAATTAGTTTTAAAACTTTTTTTTTTTGTATCTTGCAGTTTGATATAAGATCTAAGAATTATGTTAATTTGAACTTATTCGGTGGACAGCAAAATAAATATAAAAAGGAAGAGCAATCGGAAGGCAACCCCTATGTTTGACATGAAACAATTAATAATTTTTAATTAGCTAATATATTTAGTGAAAGGTGTAGATGACTTTTGATTCTCAGAGGGCACGGAGTTCTACTGGCAATGGAGAATCCTAACAAAACCATTCAGGTTTTGCTTTGCTCTGTCCATTTATCTGGAAAGCATCTGCTTTTCCTTGCTGCATTTAACTATTTTCTCTCCATCACCGCTATCCTGGGAAACACTGTAATCCTAGTTGCGTTGCACAAGGAATCCTCCCTCCATCCACCATCAAAACTACTGTGCAGCTGCCTCGCAGTCACCGATCTTTTGGTTGGAATTATTTCCCAACCAGTCCTCGCTGTCTATTTTACGTTGATTGGAATAGCAGAAGATAACTTGATTGATCTTTGTGTGTTCTCCGCAAACATTGCTGCCCTCACTTTTACAATTCTAACTGCAGTGTCCATGCTAACAATGAGTGCAATAAGTGTGGACAGACTCCTCGCTCTGTTGTTGGGATTGAGATACAGGCATGTCGTAACTTTAAAGCGAGTTCGAGCTTTAGTTCTCTCCTTTTGGATTGCCAGCGTTGCCTTTACTCTGATTATGATTAAGAATTTCGCTATTTTAAAAATGTACGGTTATGCTTTAAATTCACTATGCCTTTTGGTCTCGCTCTGTTGTTATTCGAAAATCGTCTTCGCTCTTCGACATCATCAAGCTGCAATACAAGATCAGGTTCACCAAGAACAACCAAATGGAGGAACGGCACAGAACATGCAACAGTACCGAAAGACCGTATCTACTGCAATGTGCATTCTGTTGACCTTAGTAGTATGTTATCTGCCGTACAGTGTAGTTTTAGCGATAGTTACAAAAAACGGATCCTCCCCATTTCTTCATGCAATTTGGGCATTTACAACAACTCTTGTTTGTTTAAACTCGTCTTTAAACCCGATTCTTTATTTTTGGAAGATCAAAGAGGTGAGGCAAGAAGTAAAGAAAACGATCAGGCAGATGTTATGTTTCACAAATTAGTTTTAAAACTTTTTTTTTTTTTTGTATCTTACGGTTTGATATAAGATCTAAGAATTATGTTAATTTAAACTTATTCGGTGGACAGCAAAATAAATATAAAAAGGAAGAGCAATCGGAAGGCAACCCCTATGTTTGACATGAAACAATTAATAATTTTTAATTAAAATTTTTTGGACATAGAAGCAAGACCTCGTCAGTACACAATCACTATGATAATAGACACGCAGGCAGGATTCCGGATGACCTTCGCAATTGTTTTAGCGTGTTGAAAAAATGCCACAACAAGTTTGATTGTCTCATTAATGAGATGTTACTCATTAAACAATTACGACCGTGTTTAAATGTACAATCAGACTCAGTTCGCCCTAAAGTCTTTGTCTAACTTATGCAAATTAGAAACTCTGAACTCTTAGTTACTCCTGAAATCGCATATTTAATTAGTTTCCCTTGACAATGGCGCCAAGATGTCGCCGAAACGTCGGATTTATCTATCGTTAGTTTTTGCCTGTATATGTTTATCTAAATCATTGTTGATTAGAATTAAAATTTTACCTAAAATTTACCATAGCAACCGTGGGTATGTCCCATAGATAATTCAAGCAAGGCTGAATTAGGTCAGAAACTTTACATTTATTTTTCTTTAATTTAAGGAGGAGTGGTATGAGATAAGTTTCATTGCCAAAAATTACAGTTTTAGGAAAACGATTATAAAATCGATGTTTGTAGTCTGCAAATAGATTCAAATATCTTAAACCATTTAAACAGGGCAGTTTGAAATCGTCGCAACTTTGAGGATATACGCGTAACTTGTGAAGGTCTCAAGCTATATAACCATCATATTTATTTTAGCAGTTATTTTTTATAAAATAAACTTTTATGTACAAGGTAAAAAAATACACCTTCTGTGACATTAACATCAAGCAATATATTTCCTTTTAAGAAAACGAGTTTTAATGAAATCGATTTATTTAATTTGCAAATAAATTCTAATATCATAACCCTGTTCAAGCCGGGCAGTTTGAAACCCTTTCAAATTTAAGGAAAATCTTGTAACTTGTGAAAGTATCTAGTTATGACCATCAAATTTTTATTAGTATTCATGTTTTTAAAAATTAATATAAAAGTAAAAAAATTAACCTCCTAAAAAATTAAAACAAATCAATATAATTCCTAGTATTTTATATTTAATTTGTGGTTGTGCTTTTTGTACCTTATCAATTAAGTAGCAATCCATTAAATAAAGTTAACCTGTTTATTAAGGTGTTGATATTTCCAGGGAAACGTTCAGCAGAAAAACTCCAAGTCAGGGGATAAACTCGAATTCTATACAACACAGATTTCCTAAACTGCATAAATTTCCACAGCGATAAGTGTATTTACTTGCTGGTACTTTCCAAACTTTGCTTCTGATCGAGTTTACACCTTTCCATCCTGGTTAAAACAATGGAGAACATAAATTTTCAGAATATCGTAATCCGTGAAATAGTAACGCAACTCTTTCTTCGGTTCACTTTCTTTATCGTTGAATTTGTGAGTGAAAATTGACTAAACGTCCATGGTTCAAAAACGTGCATTATATTACTTCAACACATATTGTGGTGCAATTTTAAGGCAAACACATCAAAGTGTTGTTCGATCCATTCGTCGGTCAATTTATTTTATCACACATTAACTTAACTGTTGAAAGTGCTTTAACCTAACATAAAAAATAGTTTTATTTTTGGTTATATCAGTTTCAATGCGATTTTATCATTTTTTTCATCAGCGAATGTGGCCGGCACAAAATCCTGGTATACGCATGTCAGTATACTATTGAATTTTAACCCTGGGACGTACAATGTGAGGAGGGGAGGGAGGTGGATGCCTCCCCCCCCCCCCCTTTAAGCTTTTTTCAATATTTTAAAAAGACGATTTACCTAAAGGAGCTGAAACTTTCCGTAGCTGTTCCTTCATCATCTGGGGCAACCGTAGTGTTAAAGGACATCATAACTTTACCAAACACATCGTCGTTAAAGTTTAGTGGTTGAGTATTCACATAAACACGTAGGGGCCAAACCACCCCCTAATGTTTCATGAAGGCTATATTTGCTTGGTTTATATATTTCTGAACAAAGTTTGGCAGATGAGCTTTCTTTGTTCTCCAGTTTATTTTAATTTGGAAGTTGTGACAAAATGTCAGATTATGACGTCATAATTGATGACGACACCAAAACGTGCTATAATTTTTTGTAAAATCTGATGTAAAGATTATGTCATTGGAAGGTCTTGACTTGAGGAGTAAAATGCCGGAAACCGTTTTTTGCTATGATGATTATTTTTTGAGATATGGTAAATTAAATATTTTTTTGTTGTCCCCCCCGGAATTTGCTTAACCATACTGTCCTTCTTAAGTCAGTCTCTCTGGTTTATTTTTTTCAGTTTTATTCTAGGAAGGCTAATAATCTATAAAAACAGATAGCTTGATGTTGTCAAAAATCGTATGGTTTTAGAAATTTGATTTTCGGCTTTGTTAGGATAGTATTAACAGTAAAAAACCGGTGACGTCACTGGTTATGACGTAACAAAACTAATTTTAACGCAATAACACTAGAGGGATAATTTTTTATTCCGATTTTCTTCTTTATTTTTGCTTTAGTCATCTGGCACATCACATGTGCAACATAGCTGCATTTGCTGGAACAAAATTACGGCTCCAATTTGGGGATTTTTCTCAAGGGGGGACCCCATATTTTGCAGAGTTATTTTTCATATTTAAAAATGCCATATTTCATTCAATTTTTGTGATATGGACAAAATTCTTTCAGGTTTCAACTCCCCTTGATGTGCTCTTTCGAACACATTGTAAAAATATGCATATTAAAAACTTCAAAAGTGGCAAAAAACATGACGTCATCACTGTGACGTCACAACTTTGACATTTACTGACATTTTTCACGTAAATATAATTGGCAGTAGGTCTCCTGCTCATCTGCCAAGTTTGGTGTAGAAAGAGTCAATACTTTTTAAGTAATGCGAAATAATGTGAAATACCCAAGAACTGACGAAACATTTGGGGGGTGGTTTGGCCCCTACGTGAAATGTAATGGAAGTAATGATCAGATAAGGCTTGGCCAAAATCCAAATGAATAAAAGAGTAGTGAGGTCACTTAGCGATGTGATGACACCAAATTATCTTCTGTTAGTAGAATTTATGTGTGCATCATGTCTTGTTAATTTGGTGGCCTTAACTTTGACGGTTTTTAGGATGATGGTTACAACCTCCACAGGTCTTGGGGCTTTCAAAATTGTCTCTTGTGAATATAGCTAAGTAAATGGTGTTGACAATCACTTCCCTCTTCATTTTAATAAAGACATTAGAAAAAAGGTTGTATGTTAACTAAAAGAAGTAAAAGACATTTATGAAAGCTTTCGACAAAAGAGCTGCAGAAGCACTTGCCAGCGGCTCGTCTTCCCACAACATTTACCGTTATCCCAATCCTTCACTCAGATATTTTGGGCTATTAAATCTAGTTAATGCGTTATACATGCTCAGTCTGCCGTATTGGTGAGGTTGTGTGAGGCAAAAACAAATCAAATCAAGATGAGCGACTAACAATTTCAAACATTCTTTCTGTATACCTAATGATGTTATTGGTCTTTAATTGACAGGAAAAAAATAGAAAAATAAAAAGCGAAACGCAGAAAATCCCATGCATCGAGAAGTGGTATTTGACATGCATGCTTGAAAGGAAATTGTCACGTTCACTCGATATGGGGTCTTGACTGGTGATGTTTTCCTCAGTTGCAATTAAGTAGAGTAGCCTCCTGACAGTATTTGAATTTTGTTTTAGCAATATTATTTGATGTACGTGCACTGAATGTAAATGCTCAGTCCAATACTCCAAGCGGCTGATCAATGGACTTTGACAGAAATTGAAGGCTAAGATATACTCTGTTTAAGAATTTTTGTCGCTTTTCGTGTTTCTTTGATTTCCAAAAGGTAAAAAAAAAAGAAAAAAAAACGATCAAGTAAAGCGGAATTTTTCGTAAAGGAAGTAACTCATCATAGAACTGACTAAGCTTATTAACGTTCTGTGTATCCATTTATCTTTAATGCTGCTTTTGTTTGAATTATCAAGATGGAATTATGAAGAACTTTCAAAGGTTTGTTTAAACTATCATTTTAGAACTTAATGAATACGTCACGTTCTTGCTTCTGGGTGATCACTAGTGTAAAATAATTAACTCCGGCTCCTATAGATGACATAAATTTCCATGTCCAGGTTTACTTTTCATTTCCAAATGTTAAATATCAAGACATCTAGCTTGAAAATTGACAGCTTCAATTCGGGTCGCTTTCAATTCTGAAGTTATTGCTGTAGTGTAAATCGAAGGAGCGCAGGAAGATTTTTACATCAGGCTGTGTAGCTAACGTTTCGATTTAGTGCTACCCACAATGCTTCTATGAATTCTCTTTTCAATCTGTTCAAACCTATTTTCAGGTCTCCAAGCTCCAAACGATTCTACCAGTCGTAAACTGTTAGTCGGAGCTTTGCTGAAGCCATTTGCAACGTCCATGCTTGTTTCCTTTCCTGCATCATTTGATTGACAAGCCATTTTCTGTACTTAAGGACTTGAAGGCAACTAGCTGTTCATCAAGGTCAAAGGATCCCATTTGTCAGCACGGTGCAGTTGGAAAATTGCAGAGAGAACTACACAGCGACCATGGACGCAGACTATAGCGAAAGGATACAGTTTTTGCTTTGCTCTGATAACATATCTAAAAAGCTAACACTTTTCTTTTCGGCCATCTACATTGTCCTCTCAATCGCTACAATTTCAGGGAATACCTTGATACTACTTGCGCTACGAAAAGTGTCTTCTCTTTATCCGCCTTCCAAACTTCTGTTCAGTTGCCTCGCAGTCACTGATCTTCTTGTTGGTCTTATTGTGGGGGCAGCCGGTGCTGTGCATTTTATGATGTGGAATGTGCATGTAGAGTCGGGCCGATGGATGGACCTCTGTGTATACTCTGCATATGTTGTTGCAGTCGGTTTTACAGTTCTGACGTCGGTGTCGCTGGAAATACTCACAGCAATAAGTGTGGACAGACTTCTCGCTCTGATGTTAGGTTTGAGATACAGGCAAGTTGTGACTTTAAGGCGCGTCCAAACAATTACTCTCTGCGTTTGGATTCCTAGCATTGTTTATGCGCTTATACTGTTTTGGGAGTACGATGCGGCAAAAATCTACGGGTACACTTTACAATCACTTTGCCTTCTGGTGTCAGCTCTTTGCTACTCAAAAATATTCCTGACTCTTCGCCATCATGTGGTCGAAGTACAAGAACACGTTCACCGAAGGCAATCGAATGAAGGTGCATCACTGAACTTGAAAAGATATAGGAAAACGGTATCTACTGCGGTATGGGTCCTGATGTCATTAGTTATTTGTTATATACCCCATATAATAGTTACAATACTATACACAGTTAATGGTCCCTTTTCACGTATTGGAATCTTTTGGGGATTAGCAGGAATTCTTGTTTTCTTAAGTTCGTCTTTAAACCCGCTTCTTTATTGCTGGAAGATCAAAGACGTTAGGCAAGCGGTAAAGGTAATTGTAAGACAGGTGTTATGTCTGGCGAATTAATTTATTCAACGAGATGTGTTTCACAGTGGGAACCTTCCACAATGATATGTTCTCGTTTGATTAACTACACAATTAAATAGCCTGTTGTCTACATCGAAAAGGTAGAAAAAAGCTAATCCTTTTTCGTGATAGAATACAGAATATTTCGATTACACATCCAAATGGAGGCTAACTGAAATCGAAGCTTTGCAAATGAGTGCTGAAAATGACACCTTATAGATAACGCCGAGAGCACGATTTAGCTTATAGAAACAAAAACACTTCAAAAAGTGTACGCCTTCAAGGCAAAACGCAGTAATGTCGAAAGGCAAAAAGTGATACGGAAATGGTGGTGTCCGTGTTAACCAAAGGGGCTGTGTGCACAAATTGATTAGTTCTGTGGCCTGGGCCTTGGTTTAGTTAAGTTTAAGGCCAAAGAAAACACAATTTGATTAATTAGAGGATATGTATAAAGGTGATCTCTAGACCAAAAAATCTAATTATGCTTAGCTGACGAAAGTGGGTTGTGTTTAGATAACTAGTACTTGTATCACTTGCACTCTTGTGTCATAAGAGATATGGGATCCCAGGAAAATGTATCTCCTGTTATTGAATGTCAAACCGATATTGCACGCAATTATCACTTGGCAATTTCAACGATATCGTTTCTTAGAACCTGTATTAGTCAGTAGCTCCATCAGAGGGTCGTGTGTCACATCAAACTGATCAAGGAAGTGCGCCGCAAAGTAAGCTTTAAAAAGTAGGTCCGCAATGCGTACTTGTGAGCTTATGCTTAGTTTTATTGCATTGGGTTGGCGTCTGTTTTTAAAAGTCAGTATCTGGCAGTTTAATTGCTATAAGTGAGAAGGAATCACTGCAAAGATAAAGGTGTTACTTTGAAACTGGATACATTGTACACGTGGTAGAAAACTTCTGGCCCCTAGCTAAGTCGCATCCTGGAAGTTAAACCAAACAAGAGAGACGGGGCTGTGAGGAGAATCAGGCTGAAAGCCAAGTCCGCAGTCCTGGAGAAGATCGTTCTTCTAGAGGCTCCCAGACTCCACGAGAGCAACAAAACATTGCTGATCTTGATGTCCTCAATAGACTGCGAGCAGTCTCTCTTTTGCTCGGAACTCCGTGGGGAAGAACGGGTGACTACGAGTGGCGTGCGGACAAGCCGCGCGCCGCGAGTAGCGCGGGCGGCTTGCGGCTAACCATATCACGCTCGCGTGAGTTGCGTTCTTCTTTACGTTCTTCCCCACGGATTTTCGAGGAAAAGAGAGACTGCTCGCAGTCTATGTATTCCACCAAGAAGTTTGTTTGTAACGTCAGAGAACAGTTATTTCTTTCTTGACTTGATTGTGATGAACCATTTCGAATGGATTTAGTGACAATATAGTTCTCAAGTTTTTCCGTTTGAATCACTCAACTAAGTTTAAATGCTTTCAGTTCGCATTAAGGGAATTCAAACGCGCGTGACATTTCCCCTGCGTGCGTTACACTTGATTTAAAATTAACTCGTTGATCATAACATAAACATATATTAAAACAAAACCTTTATTTCAACAAGATAAGAATCAAAGCTACAAAGCTTGTGGGGTTGTGTATGCTTCTACATTAAAATGCGTTAATTAAAATATGTACCTGTAAAATACATGTGATTCGTTGTTAAAATTTTTGTTCAGTATGACTGTTGCATCATGTTTTGACTTCAACTGAGCATGAATTCAAAACGTAAACAAAAGAACAAGCTTAAATTTTGGCCTGGAAACAATTTTAAAGCTCCCATTCGATTTGAGTTCATGAAAATCTTCTCGCTCGCCCAAAGGACCCAAAGGGAAATTTGCTCCTCCCATTTTGTGAGGTGCAGTGGTCGAGGAATTTAGAATTTAGGTTTTTCGTTGGATTCACCTTCCGGGCTCTTTATCATACTGCACAAATGATAAAAATACGAATTCTAATGGACCTCTTTTCCTGTAGCTTGTGTACATTCGCCCCCTTCCCTCGACTTTTTGGAGGGGTGACGGCGAATATGCACAGGCTATATTCCTGCTACTGGGGAATTTCCAATTTCAGTCAAATGAAGTTAGTTTAGGTTGCTGTCAACAGTTTCCAGCACCTTTTCTGGGATGCATCGGTAGACTACTGATGCGGTTCTATTATGTACCAAGGTATGTGTGGGGCTCAAGACAGTACAGCTACTGCACGAATGTAATTTTTTGAACATGAGATATTTCGTAAACATCAAGCTGTATAGCTATTCCTTATTTAGGCTCGGCTATAGTTTTATCTGGGAGTAATTCTGCTTTAGACTGCGTACCTACTAAATATTATAGGGTTACGTAGTTCATCTACTGAGCGTATTCAGCATAAGTCTTTGCACAAGCCACACATTGGCAATAGGCAACTGGCTTTCCATTTTCGGCGCATCATTACCACCATTCTTTTTCTGTTGATGCTAGTTTACAGTTTCACGAAACAGTATAGGTTAACAACACAAACACTGTGCCCCTAACATTAATAAAAACAAAAGAGGTGCAGATAAACAACATCGAATCAAAATAGACGTTTTAAAGAGGTGCATGCCAACTGGCCTAAACATCGATGAGTAGAATGTCATCACGTCTGGACGTTACCATGGAAACGGTAAAATGTCTGAAAACGCTATTTGTATTTTAAAACACCTCTTCACAAATTCGCTTTCACTTTCTCAGACAAAAGACAGTAGTTAAATTGACTACTTAATTATTAGTTTACCTCGCATTTACATTCTTCTGTGACACGTTTCACCTGGCATCTGACCCGAGCAAAACTTCCCTCTTAAAGAAATGTGAAATAAAATAAGCCCAGTGCATGTTTAACTTTTTAACGTGGTCTTTTGGAGGAGAAGTGATAGATTTCTCAGGCAATTTTTCATCTCACATGAGATGCATGCTTGCATGCATTTGACATGCATGCTTGAAAGGAAATTGTCACGTTCACTCGATATGGTGTCTTGGCTGGTGATGTTTTCCTCAGTTGCAATTAAGTAGAGTAGCCTCCTGACAGTATTTGAATTTTGTTTTAGCAATATTATTTCATGTACGTGCACTGAATATAGATGCTCAGTCCAATACTCCAAGCGGCTGATCAATGGACTTTGACAGAAATTGAAGGCTAAGATATACTCTGTTTAAGAATTTTTGTCGCTTTTCGTGTTTCTTTGATTTCCAAAAGGTAAAAAAAAAAAAAAAAACAGAAAAAAAAAAAAGCGATCAAGTAAAGCGGAATTTTTCGTAAAGGAAGTAACTCATCATAGAACTAACTAAGCTTATTAACTTTCTGTGTATCCATTTATCTTTAATGCTGCTTTTGTTTGAATTATCAAGATGGAATTATGAAGAACTTTCAAAGGTTTGTTTAAACTATCATTTTAAAACTTAATGCATACGTCACGTTTTCGCTTCTGGGTTATCACTAGTGTGAAATAATTAACTCCGGCTCCTGTAGATGACATAAATTTCCAGTTTTACTTTTCATTTGCAAATGTTAAATATCAAGACATCTGGCTTGAAAATTGACATCGTCGGGTCGCCTTCAATTCTGAAGTTATTGCCGTAGTGTTAATCGAAGGAGCGCAGTAAGATTTTTACATCAGGCTGTGTAGCTAACGTTTCGATTTAGTGCTACCCACAACGCTGCTATGAATTCTCTTTTCAATCTGTTCAAACCTATTTTCAGGTCCCGAAGCTCCAAACGATTCTACCAGTCGTAAACTGCTAGTCGGAGCTTTGCTAAAGCCATTTGCAACGTCCATGCTTGTTTCCTTTCCTGCATCATTTGATTGAGAAGACCATTTTCTGTACTTCAGGAAAGCCAACTAACTGTTCATCAAGGTCAAACGATCTCATTTGTCAGCACGGCGCAGTTGGAAAATTGCAGAGAGAACTACACAGCGACCATGGACGCAGACTATAGCGAAAGGATACAGTTATTGTTTTGCTCTGATAACATATCTAAAAAGCTAACACTTTTCTTTTGGGTCATCTACATTGTCCTCTCAATTGCTACAGTGTCAGGAAATGCCTTGATACTACTTGCGCTACGAAAAGTGTCTTCTCTTTATCCGCCTTCCAAACTTCTGTACAGTTGCCTCGCAGTCACTGATCTTCTTGTCGGTCTTATTGTGGGGGCAGCCGGTGCTGTGCACTTTATGATGTGGAATGTGCATGTAGAGTCGGGCCGATGGATGGACCTCTGTATATACTCTGCAGGTGTTGGTGCAGCCAGTTTTACAGTTCTGACGTCGGTGTCGCTGGAAATACTGACGGCAATAAGTGTGGACAGACTTCTCGCTCTGATGTTAGGTTTGAGATACAGGCAAGTTGTGACTTTAAGGCGCGTCAAAGCAATAGCTATCTGCGTTTGGATTCCCAGCATTGCTTATGCGCTGATACTGTTTTGGGAGTACGATGCGGCAAAAATCTACAGGTACACTTTACAATCACTTTGCCTTCTGGTGTCAGCTCTTTGCTACTCGAAAATATTTTTGACCCTTCGCCATCATGTAGCCGAAGTACAAGAACACGTTCACCGAAGGCAATCGAATGAAGGTGCATCACTGAACTTGAAACGATATAGGAAAACGGTATCTATTGCGGTTTGGGTCCTGATATCATTAGTTATATGCTATATACCCCATTTAATAGTTACAGTACTATACACTATTAATGGGCCCTTTTCACGTATTACAATCTTTTGGGGATTAGCAGGAATTCTTGTTTTCTTAAGTTCGTCTTTAAACCCGCTTCTTTATTGCTGGAAGATCAAAGACGTTAGGCAAGCGGTAAAGGTAATTGTAAGACAGGTGTTATGTCTGGCGAATTAATTTATTCAACGAGATGTGTTTCACAGTGGGAACCTTCCACAATGATATGTTCTCGTTTGATTAACTACACAATTAAATAGCCTGTTGTCTACATCGAAAAGGTAGAAAAAAGCTAATCCTTTTTCGTGATAGAATACAGAGTATTTCGATTACACATGCAAATGGAGGCTAACTGAAATCGAAGCTTTGCAAATGAGTGCTGAAAATGACACCTTATAGATAACGCCGAGAGCACGATTTAGCTTATAGAAACAAAAACACTTACAAAAGTATACGCCTTCAAGGCAAAACGCAGTAATGTCGAAAGGCAAAAAGTGATACGGAAATGGTGGTGTCCATGTTAACCAAAGGGGCTGTGTGCACAGAAAAATTTTTGAAAATTGATTAGTTCTGTGGCCTGGGCCTTGGTTTAGTTAAGTTTAAGGCCAAAGAAAACACAATTTGATTAATTAGAGGATATGTATAAAGGTGATCTCTAGACCAAAAAATCTAATTATGCTTAGCTGACGAAAGTGGGTTGTGTTTAGATAACTAGTACTTGTATCACTTGCACTCTTGTGTCATAAGAGATATGGGATCCCAGGAAAATGTATCTCCTGTCATTGAATGTCAAACCGATATTGCACGTAATTATCGCTTGGCAATTTCAACGATATCGTTTCTTATAACCTGTATTAGTCAGTAGCTCCATCAGAGGGTCGTGTGTCACATCAAACTGATCAAAGTGCGCCGCAAAGTAAACTTAAAAAAGTAGGTCAGAAGCAGAAGCAGAAGAACCAACCAACCACAGGGCTTGGAATCGAAAATTTTGATTGGTTTAGTCTTACGCTTCTGTTTCCGATTCCGACAATTTAGTTTTCACTGGATCATAAGCGATAAATTCATAAGCAGAATTTGTTTTCTGCTTCTAACTTCGTCGGTTTGATTTTCACTGGATCGTATCATCGCGCTACGCTTCTGATTATGACTCCGGCTACGACCCCGTCGCTAGTGAAAGCCAGCCTTAAGTTAGAACCACTTAAAGCTAAAATTGAGGGTGCTTTTTGCACGCATTATACCATTCCCTTGCTAAATTTTACCGACTGAGGTCAGTTGAGGTTTTTACGCCGAGGATGAGCCAGAAGTGGTCACAACTTTTTTTTTTTTAAATCAATGCTTGTGGGTATTTTTTTCTTTTTTTTTAGTATTGTTCCATCCAACTTACCAGTTACGCTGAAAAGAGCTTGTCCTTACATTTACCGTTTGAGGATTCTGCAAAAAGGTGTAAGCCCAGGGGGTTGACGATGTCGGACACGTCATATTGTAAACATAGAAGAATGACATCATCGGTGTCTTGGGCTTGAGGTGAGGCTGCCAAAATGATATAGTAAGATTATTTTTAGTAAACGGGTATGTTATCGTGAACAAGTAACTGCCTGCTGTGAAATAGGGGGCTTTGGACCTTGGTAGCTTTTTATCTTCCTAATAACATTCATGTACAATACAATACAAATACAATACTGATTTAATGAAAAAAAATCATCATGCTGATAGGCCGAGGGTACGTCAATTAATCTCAAACAGTGTAGAAAGTTGAAATTGAGTGCAAAAAGTTCAAATTAACTGCGGAAGGTTGAACATAAATTGAATGTATATTATTACAAGTTGGAATGTATTCAATGATTTTTGTCCTGCAATTTTGAGTAAATAAACTTTATTCAGTTTTCAAAGACTACAAATTGCACTCGCCCGACGGGGTGAGCAATTTTTTTATTCTTTGAAAAATTTTCTCTTGCTTATTTATTCCAAATTGTACTCAAAATCATTTGATTACCTATAGATACGAGATAGTTAAAATACTATTCATTGATCACCTTCATGTCTCTTTGGTAAATAAAAGACAACTCGTATATATTTAAACTCGTCAGTCAGCCCAATCCGTTATTGAGTTATTTTTTTGTAAAAAAAATACCTCTTAGTCGGCGCGTCGGGTATGTTATAGACGGGTCAATGGGTGAGTGAGTGAGTGAGTGAGTGAGTGAGTGAGTGAGTGAGTGAGAGATGTATGTATGTCACACCTATCAGATTGGATCTACTATGAACAGCCAATCAAATTTCTTGTTGTAAAGGTAAATGGTACGTGAGAAACACAAGGTATGTATAAACACAAGGACTTTGGTAATTGAAAAATAAAGAGTGACGTTTATGTTGCCGGTTTGCGATTTTTAGTCCGGTTTGGAGGGGAGTGTGACAGTTACATACGTACATTGGGTTGTTTTAGAGTGCATAGTTTTCAGTGTAATGGTGGCTAGTTATGAACGAGATGAGTCTTGAGTTTTGAAGCAGTTCGTGAGTTAGTAGTAGGCAAATGGCACGAGATATTTTTATTTTTAATTACAAAGGGTAACTTGATACTTTTGTTTTTCACAGGGAGTTAATTCAATTAGAGGTCACGAATCGTCGGTTCTAGTTCTTAGGACATGCTTTAGAGGAGACGAGACTATTTAGGGGCCGTTTACATGGAGGAGGGTGCCTCGGGGGGATAGGGGCACCCTATGTAGTAGGGTTTCCCCTCTCTTTTGTTTTATACGGTTCGTTCTACATGCGAGATAGGGTGCCCCTAGGGGGTAGGGTTACCCTACCTTGAAGGTAGGGTGCCCCTAGGGGCTAGGGTTGACTTTTGTTGACATAAGCCCATGTAGAACGAAACGGTAGGGCTGGCTCGGGGGGCTAGGGCTATGTCTTGTTATGATAAGGCCGCTGACCACCAAGTAAAAGGCGCGAAATTTCAGTAAGAATTCAACATGGCTACGAATAACATTTCTAAAGGTGAATTATTTCGCCGCTATCAGCTGCAGAAAAGCTTAGAATACGAGGAGGAAGATCAAAACGAGGAGCAGTTAGAATTCAACGACCAACTGGAAAGCGGCAAAGACGGAGATGGAGAGCAAGCGTTCGCCTGTGAAGAAGAAGAAGCCGCGAAGACTAACACGTGTTCAAATGAAGCTTCGACCAAGAAACGTAAAAAAATGCAAAAGCAGGCAGTAAGTAAGAAGGTTAAGAAGTTTGTATGGACGGACGATAAAGTGGAAGATCTTCTGCAGTACATAAACGATTATAAGACAAATTCTGACTTCAAAGGAATTGATTTTGAAGCAGATCTTGCTTCTTTGTATGCTGCGGTGCGAAAATGCATAGAAGACGACGTTTTTCAAGAATTAAATATGTTAAAGTCAATCCACACAACTGAAAAGCAGCGGCCAAAGATGAGAGAGTGACAAGAATTGCGTTTGCCGCCGAAATTTGTCTGCGATCCGCCATTTTGTCTGTTTACTAAACTTAGTGACCACCCCTTCAAATTAGCTCTTGGCCCTAGCGGGGAGGGTGCCCCTAGATTGCATGTAGAACCGCGGTATCTTCAACCCTACTAGGTGGGGTGCCCCTATCCCCCCGAGGCACCCTCTTTCCATGTAAACGGGCCCTTAGATTTGAAGCAGTTCTAACGTTTTTAATAGTAAGTGCAGGTAACGATTGCTTTGTTCTTATTGCATGCAAATATAACGAGATACTGTTATTTTTTAGTTACAATGGGTAATTTGACACTCTTATTTTTCACAAGGTAGTAAATTCAATTAGAGCTGACGAATCGTCAACACTTGTTCCCACGAGACGTTTACTATTTTTAGTTACAAATGGTAACTCGACACTTTTGTTTTTCTTATGGGAGTAAATTCAATTAGAGCTTACAAGTTATCGGCTATTGTTCCCAGGATATTAAACAAAAAAGAAGCTTTCATTTCTGGACGGTTTTTACGTCTCTGCAGTAGCAGTTTAATATTTTTATTTGATGGGCATTTTATGACATTCTTTTCAGTCCGATATTTTTTAAAGGTAAAAAGTATGAAAACTGTTCAACTGTTCTTTGAAGACTGCGTGGCACCAAGTTAAAGTGGAATTTAATTAAATCAGACTTTCAACGTGCCAGAGAGGTTTTTTTTCTCTCTCTTTCAATTTTCGGTGAAGTAGTGTTGTGTAAAAAGGGTGAACTTACGACTCGTATAAAATGCGAAAAGTTCTCTTACTTGAATATTTTTGAGCAAAAATTCCTCTTGGGGGCTGGAAGGGCTCCCGAGGGGGTACTCCCAGAAAAATTGGTCGGGGGTGTGTAGCCCGCTTTCCAAAACCCTCACCCTATTTATGACCAAAATCTGCGATATTCCTTACCCTATTTATGACCTGACCAAAAATTCGAAACCCTATTTACGACCTGACCCTCAAATCAAAACCCTGTTTCAGACCTGCGTTATAATTAGCTCCCTAGTTCAAACCAATGTTAAATTACCGTAGGCATATAAATTTGTGAAAGACTTTTGTTGATTTTCTTTTCGATAATGATGAAAAAAGGGCTTCTTCTTAAAGCATACCCATATCAAGGCTAGAGTGCAAAAACCATACCCTATTTATGACCAAGATGGCCAAAATCAGCTAAAATCGATACCCTATTTATGACCAAAACGGCTGAAAAACCATACCCTTCGGGGCCGCACAGACCTATATAGCCCATATAAGGGAGTCCCCCCGCCGGGGGCAAGGGCTACGTGATCGGTGAGTGAGGGAGTAATGCATGTGCGAGTGTCCGACCAATCACAGTGTGGGTCGTATCAAAGAACGAATAAAATTGCCTATTAGAAAATAAGATGGTATCTACATTAATCTGGAGACTTGTCAGATTACTGTAGTTTCTTCAGTCAAACATTTTATGGCTTACTATTTAGTTATCTTACCATTACCGATGTAACATTGTATGTACATCATAAACTCCCAGTTTCTTTCTCGCTGTACATCGCAACCAAAAAACTTGTCAAATCAACCAAATCATTACTGTAAACAGTTCCATGAATGCTGCTATCTCCGAAACTTATAGTTCACAAAAAAATAACTCTTGCACGCCTTGCGTGCCTATGTTTGTTGAAAGGTGAGAGAAGCGAAACGAGATGTAATGAAACACCACGATCACGTCACACTCTTAGGCAGAATAGGTTTAAATAAAACACAAAACAAATTACTTACTTTGCAGTTAGTTTCTTTGTTTAGAACTATGAAAGTCTCGTTATTTCACTTCTTTACGTCGTTGTTCACTTTTTTTTTATGCAGCAACGAAAAGCTTTAATTTTAAGACGATCAGGAACATATAACATTTTCCTTCAAAGAGTGCAAACAAAACTTATTATCATTCGATGGTGGTTTTTTTCTTCCTTCTTATTAGCCAAGGATCCACCACCTGACTTGCAAATAACTGCCTACAAATAATGGTCTGCTTGTTTTGCTGCAAAATTATTCCGCTCACGCAACGTTTTAACCACGCTCTTGTGTGAGAAACGGAAGATTGCTTCCCTTAGCTGTCAGAGAGTGATTTACATATGAAAACAAACTTGGTGATCGAATGGTTGTCACTGTCTCGCAGATTATTGATCGCAAATAATTGATCCGATCGCTAACGGCAAATAACGATATTTTGCTCAGCCTGTTAAATATTTGAATGGCCAGTAGTATTAAAAATAAATACTCTGTGTTGAAGTAACTTGTTTTTGCAATTGCCTGGCATTGGTGTTTCCCTTTTCCTGAATTAATCTTTAATTTTAAGGTGCGAACTAGAGAAAGACGATCTCCGTTTTCAAATTCTAAGCGCCTTAAATACGAAAAACCTTGTTTACGGTACAAGGAGGAAAAATACTGTCAGCTAAATAATAACTGATATGCCTCGAATTTAGCACCACTATAATTTTGTGAGTCCTAAGATAATAGGCAACTTTTTGCAAGTTTATATCATCATATACTGTATCACCTTGTCTAAAAATAATTTCTTCTTTATCTCTCAAAAGACTAGGCCTTCAAAATTCAATCGTTTGTTGCATAGTGTAGGAGCCTCGACATTAACAACTGTTAAACTTAGCTAAACTTGCCAGGCAGGTGTGGAGGTCAGTTGTGTTAACGGCGTCACGGAGCACTAAGGAGAGCACAAATTATTTCAGTTGTGCTCAGCCTGCGAGTCTAACGGTGTTATCGTGTGACGCCAAATAGTAGCGGCGAAGACAGAATTCAGCAAAACTTAAACGAAGATAACTTTATGCAACTGCAAGTTTCACCGGCGTTCACTTCAGTTTACTACCATCGAAAAAAACTAAATCGATTTCAACTAGTTCTGATCTGAATCTAACAGACAAATCCGAAATACCGAATCTTAACAACGTTGTCATTGACTTCAAGCAGAAAACTTTCATGCAGCAAAGTTGGCAGATTGAAATTCAGGGTCTACAGAGGACTCGCCATAAGGAAAATCGCCTCACTGACAGATGTTTAGCTCGTTTGACTTAATTAAGCATGAATATGTAAATCCAAATGAATATATACATCAAACTGTGGTCAAACAATTAAACATCAATAACAAGTGTGTGAAACAACCAAAACTGACGACATTAACTAAAATAATATTACGCCATGGTTTTAAGCTTCCTTTAACAGATATAGAGCGATTAGATCAGTATTACGT
This sequence comes from Orbicella faveolata, assembly GCF_042242905.1. Classification (NCBI taxonomy): domain Eukaryota; kingdom Metazoa; phylum Cnidaria; class Anthozoa; order Scleractinia; family Merulinidae; genus Orbicella; species Orbicella faveolata. The sequence goes on along the minus strand of NW_028301578.1, from coordinate 6,822,393 downwards.
TCATCACAAAGGAACGACGATTCTACAGAAATTGACTATCAGTCAGCTTTTGTAGTGTCTGAGAGTTAAACCGAAGGTACTGTTTCTTGAAGTTTACAGCATCTTTTCGACTTAAATCCTAGATTTGAGTATCGGATGCCTTCTTAAGACAGCTGCTTCAAAAAAAACAAAAAAACAGAACGCAGTTTGCAATGGAAAACTCTACCGACAAGGAAGACTACAGCAAGACCATTCAAGCCCTGTTTTGTACAGATCGTTCATCAGGACAACATTGGATTTTTCTGTCTGCTTTAAACAGCCTCTTCTCCGTTACCGCATTTCTAGGAAATACTTTGATCTTAGTTGCGTTATACAAAGAGACATCTCTACGTCCACCATCAAAACTCTTGTACCGCTGCCTTGCAATCACTGATCTTCTGGTCGGCCTTATTTCAGAGCCAAGCTCTGCTTTACACCTCGCTTTCCTAACAACGGAACACCGATTGACTGATCTTTGTTTTTATTTCGCAGCCCTTTCGACAGTCAGTTTTACAATATTATCTGCAGTTTCTTTGCTAACACTGTCTGCGATTAGTGTTGATAGACTACTCGCTCTGATTTTGGGGTTGAGGTACAGACAAGTAGTAACTTCAAGGCGGGTTAGAGCAATTGTTATCTTCTATTGGATACCCAGCATAACTTTTGCATTGATGTCGTTTTGGAACCTCACTATTGCAAAAAGTTATCATTACACAATAATCTTACTTTGCATTTCTGTCTTAACATTTTCGTATTCGAAGATTTTCTTCACACTTCGCCATCACCATACTCAAATTCACCAACACCAAGGACAACCGGAGAGTGGAGAGGCCCCCTTGAACATAGCAAGATACAGAAAGACAGTGACTACTGCGATATGGGTACTTATGGCATTACTAGCTTGTTTTCTGCCCTACAGTATAGTCCTACTTATCTTTACTACTCATGGATCGTCTCCACTTGTTGATATCATTTGGGAATTAACTGCAACTCTCGTTTATTTAAATGCGTCTTTAAACCCGATCCTTTATTGCTGGAGGATGACGCATATCAAACAACAAGTAAAGAACACCATCAGGCAGATTCTTTGCTTGTCAAATGAAGTGACCTTTTAAAAACTCTCTATCGACCGAATGCTTTGCGAGCGTTTGTTTTCGTTTTGATTCTGTCGCTGAAGAAAGCGCTAGAGAAATCGAAAGGATTTTGGGCATTTTGGCGACCTCAAATTTAATATACTGGTAAAAACAGATGTAATATGTTCGCTTTTGATGCCTTTTAGCTTAGAACTTTCGTATTTTGAAATTCTGATCTCGCGTCGAGGGGTGACAAATGTCAGCTACAAAGTTCCTCCCACTTTGTGCTATGCCGAGAACTGAAACAACTCCATAAAATAAATTTGCTTTTTTATTTGCTTTCACAAGCGTATATATACAGATTGTACAGCTTTTTTCTTCGCTTAGAGTACTGCCTTAGACGTGATGCAGAATAAGAGTAATAAATACAATTTCTTTTTTTCTTTGGCGATTTCATTCCGCGCTTTAGAATCCTTATAGTGTTTTTTATCGATAACCGGTCACGTACGGATAGTAAAAAAGTTTTCAGTTTGCTCATTTTGCAAGAAAACACAGCGGAGAAAGAATCTAGTTTCATCAATATAATTTCAAGAATTCTTACCATAGTTAAGCTAAAACTGGACAGGCGATGTGACAGGCGATGCGATAGTCTTTTCAGAGGGCTGAAATACGAAAAAAAATAAAATCAATTCACTGTCACTAGCCTCACTACAGCAGATGGGAGCAATTTTGATTTCTTGTACCCGAGTACATCGTAACTGTTCCTCCACCGATTCTGGACATATTTTCTCAGATAATTCTCTTGAAGAGTCTGTGTGGTCTAAACCTTCCACCGAGGTTCTTCGCAAAGCACATCGTACCGGCCGTTGTTCAGCTTCTCGAATATGTCACAAACAAACAATTTTCTACCAAATGCTCTTCTCAATGTTAAGGGCGATGATGAATCTTGTCGTTAAAGGCAATAAATGTCGAATAATCCAGACGGATGCTTTGGATTATAAAGGATTGGAGAGCGAAACCATCGACAACAACAACTTGTAGGTTTTGTGGACCACGAAACCCCGGGTGCCGGGACGCGCGCAATACATGTCGGTCGACAGAAAGTCTTTAACAACAACACCTTTGTTTATTTATTTTACATTTACAGTTTTACTAAAGCATATAATAAATAGAAGAACAGAAAAATGTACACTTATTCAAAGTTGGGATACTGAAGAAACCCGAAAGTTTCCTAGTAAGTCTAAGGTTATTGTAATGTTTCTATTTAACCGGCTACTTAAGAGAATCCAGAATTGACAAGGAAAGAGATGCGTACATCTCTTAAAGAAAAATCATCCTTGAGAAATGCAAAACAATTTTTTACCCAAACCAAAGCTTTAATCTGATTTAAATGTAGTCTATCCGATTTAGAAGTAGTAAAAGCGACATATTTTATCTCCAGGTACGTGTTTTGTGGTTGCGATTGAGATGTGTTTTGACCTTTTTTATTAATATTTAGTGCTATTTCGAATGTGGAGAGACACTTACGTTACGAGTCCTTTTTCATATTCCAAATAATTTAAATGTGAAAATTATGTTTATGGTACAGGCGAGAGAAATTTTCTCAGCCAAATGACGACTAATATGCGATTAAGACTAGCGTAACAATAATTTTGCCATTGTTAAGATAAAAGAACACTTCAATCGATCAGTCTATACCGTCATGTAACAACTTTTTTTGAAAAAAGTTGTTTCTTACCAATATCTTACCCCTGTTAAGACTGGAAGGTAGGAAGCCTTTAAGGTCCTCACCAACTTCGCAGGCTCGCAGGTAACTGTAAAAGAATTAAACAATGAACTCCAAATTTGACGGCTTTTCCTAAACTTCACCTGGGAAACATCGATAGAACGTATCATTGGTCTAATTAACATCTTGATGTTTCCATGGCAACTATATCTTGACAACCAAGTTTTACAAATTTCCTTTTGTTTTGTTTTAAATGACCAAAACATTGAAGTACAACGAAGCTTTGGTATCAGTAAATCTTAATCCTATAGCCACTTAAAAACATTTATATATATTAAAAAAAAAAAAAAAAAACTCTCAAAAAGTAGAATAGTGCAATGGAAGGTTACAATAGGCCACGGTGGATATGTCAATATTCCAAGATGGCTCCGAGGCCCTCAGGACAAACTTCTTTATTTGGTGTTGTTTTGCTTGTATCCAAGTCTCTTTTGGGAATTGAGAGACAAAAGAAGCTTAAGAAATTAGAAATTTTAACCTGAAAGCCTCGGAGTCACGTTAGAATATTGATATATCGAACGTGGCCTATTGTTCTTTTTCTACATATTCACATGCAATCAGTTGCGTGTGACAAATTACACAATTGTAACCTCCCAAATGAACCACCATATATACATGGAAAAGCCTACTTAAATGACCTTGCTAATTAAATTTCCACCCCTGGACGTAATTGTGTTGTAGTTTTAAACCAGAAACTAAGCTTTGAACATACACAAAATCTGAACTGTGTGGGAAAAAGGAATTAAAAACGTTAGCCGAATCCGTCTATTTCGAAATGATCCCAAGAGTGTAGAGTTCCTTTGATAGTAAAACAAATTAAAACAGTTACGCTCTTTTTTACAAGAATATGTCTTATACGAATATTGAGACTCGTTATTGCGAAATTTTAAGAATATTTTAAGAATCAATTTTTAAATTTATTGCATTTACAAATTTTATACAATACAATGATATGTTTTTAACTAATATATACCTATAAAATTCTTCCTTTCTCTAAACGGTGAAACTATTCAAAAAACAACAAAAAAAGCACCAGCCGTATGTTCGATGCTAACAACAATTCTACAAGAAGTCATGTGCGTCATCTCAGGCTTTAATACCTGTAGGCTGGCTCTAAAATTACTTTTGCACAATCCAGACATCCAGATACATTCAAAAATAGAAATTTCATACGCTATAATCTAAGAATATTCATCCACGGCCGAAAAAAAAACAATGTTCGTATAAAAAAAGATTGCGCTGTTAAATGATCCTTGAAGATATCAAGCATGATATAATGCATTATTTCTTGTGCCATCAATCGAACAAAGAAAACTGACAAAGTTGAACTCGTCAAAATTTTTTTTTCCTAAATGAACGCGCGTTTTCAGTTAATTTACAATGTCCAACCATTTCTTGACTGTTTTCATGTGGCTGTTTTACCAAGTAGTGTCTCGGTTTTTTCCCCTTAATTTGGCCTGGTCAAAATTTATTGCTTTGTCTGTTAATAAAAGAATATCCCCAACTAAGCATTTGAAAATAACTGAACTGTTTAGAGCTTAATCAAAACAGACAGCGAATGGCTTTTTTTTTTTTTTTTTCTTTTTTTTTTGTAAGAATCGGAGTCACGCTTCTATTTAAAAAACAATCATTTACGATATCAATTAATCGTGGCTGTAACCGTAAATATTACTTCCCTGGGCAAAATATCTTTATTTTATTATTTCTTACTTGTAATAAGCGACTGAGAAGCTGTCATGATATATCAATTAAAAATGACCACTTAGCAGACTTCAAATTAGAGAATCAATAAAACCACTTTTGAACGAATTTATTTCCCAGACTTAATGTTAGCTTAAGACGAGTAAAATGTAATTACATTTTGAATTAACCTTCTCTTACTTCATGCTTCGCCTCTTGTATAGATAGCTTTTGTAGACGTTCAAAGCTTAGTTTCTGGTTTAAACACAATTCCGTCCGAAGTAGGCTTCTCCATATATATATATCCAGTTTTCTTTCATCGTAGTGGTAGCTGTAAAAACTTGGTGCGTGGGAACACTTTACCCCACGCAGTAAAGGAAGCTGTCTATTACATCCTTAAACCATCGGGGCTCATCATTAACTTGAATGGTTTCTTTTTTGGCATGCGTCAATCTAGGGCGAGTCTCACTTTTCTTTACTTTACTATTAATTACAATTAGCTAATATATTTAGTCAAAGGTGTAGATGACTTTTGATTCTCAGAGGGCACGGAGTTCTACTGGCAATGGAGAATCCTAACAAAACCATTCAGGTTTTGCTTTGCTCTGTCCATTTATCTGGAAAGCATCTGCTTTTCCTTGCTGCATTTAACTATTTTCTCTCCATCACCGCTATCCTGGGAAACACTGTAATCCTAGTTGCGTTGCACAAGGAATCCTCCCTCCATCCGCCATCAAAACTACTGTGCAGCTGCCTCGCAGTCACCGATCTTTTGGTTGGAATTATTTCCCAACCAGTCCTCGCTGTCTATTTTACGTTGATTGGAATAGCAGAAGATAACTTGATTGATCTTTGTGTGTTCTCCGCAACCATTGCTGCCCTCACTTTTACAATTCTAACTGCAGTGTCCATGCTAACAATGAGTGCAATAAGTGTGGACAGACTCCTCGCTCTGTTGTTGGGATTGAGATATAGGCATGTCGTAACTTTAAAGCGAGTTCGAGCTTTAGTTCTCTCCTTCTGGATTGCCAGCGCTGCCTTTACTCTGATTATGATTAAGAATTTCGCTATTTTAAAAATGTACGGTTATACTTTAAATTCACTATGCCTTTTGGTCTCGCTCTGTTGTTATTCGAAAATCGTCTTCTCTCTTCGACATCATCAAGCTGCAATACAAGATCAGGTTCACCAAGAACAACCAAATGGAGAAACGGCACAGAACATGCAACAGTACCGAAAGACCGTATCTACTGCAGTGTGCATTCTGTTGACCTTAGTAGTATGTTATCTGCCGTACAGTATAGTTTTAGCGATAGTTACAAAAAACGGATCCTCCCCATTTCTTCACGCAATTTGGGCATTTACAACAACTCTTGTTTGTTGAAACTCGTCTTTAAACCCGATTCTTTATTTTTGGAAGATCAAAGAGGTGAGACAAGAAGTAAAGAACACGATCAGGCAGATTTTATGTCACAAATTAGTTTTAATACATTTTTTTTATCTTATAGTTTGATTTAAGATCTAAGAATCATGTTAATTTGAACTTATTCGGTGGACAGCAAAATAAATATAAAAAGGAAGAGCAATCGGAAGGCAACTCCTATGTTTGGCATGATTGCAATTAGTAATTTTTAATTAAAATTTTACCTTAAATTTACCATAGCAACTGTGGGTATATCCCATAGATAATTCAAGCAAGGCTGAATTGAGTCAGAAACTTTACATTTATTTATCTTTAATTTAAGGGGAAGTGGAATGAGATAAGTTTCATTGCCAAAAATTACAGTATTAGGAAAACGATTATAAAATCGATGTTTGTAATCTGCAAATAGATTCAAATATCTTAAACCATTTAAACAAGGGCACTTTGAAATCCTCGCAACTTTAAGGATATACCCGTAACTTGTGAAAGTCTCAAGCTATATAAGCATCATATTTATTTTAGTATTTATGTTTTATCAAATAAACTTTTATATAAAAAGTAAAAAAAAATACACCTTCTATAACATTAAAATCAAACAATATATTTCCTTTTAAGAAAACGATTTTTAATGAAATCGGTTTATTTAACCTGCCAATAAATTCTTATATCATAACCCTATTCAAACCGGGCAGTTTGAAACCCTTGCAATTTTGAGGAAAAACGCGTAACTTGTGAAAGTCTCCAGTTATGACAATTAATCAACCCCCCCCCCCCCCTTGCTTCTCTTAAAATAAGGACAACAACAACTTTGTGTGGCTGAAAATGGGGAAGTGGGTGACAGAGTGCTCAGTTAATATTTTAGCCCTATGAACCCCTGGAGTGTCAAGAAAACAAAACCTACAGCCCAAGGAGATGTAGACAGTGGATGGAGAGAAGGGAGTAGGCCTGCACTCAGGGCCACTGTAAACATTCCTGGGTAGAGAGGAGGGAGTGGACCTCCTCTCTGACTGGAGGGAGTGGGCCTCCACTAACCTAACTCCAGGGAGTAAAATTGGAGGGAGTTGGCCTCCGAAAATCGAGTCTATGGTGGCAAGAGTGTGACGAGAGGAGCACTTCATCCCCACAAAATGCAAAGCATTCCCCCCATTGACGAGCCACTGGAAAAATCTAGTTAGTCCAAGAATAACAATATCCAGTATAATAATCTTCATTTCATTTAAAAACAATTTATGATGCCTTTTATTTTGCGAGGATTGAGGAAGTTTACACTATGTCAGAAATATATATTTGCGAGATGGGTCCGAAAGGAGGGGGGGGGGGGGGGAGAGGGGGGGATTGAGCTGAAGAGTACATTTCATCAGAGCTGCTGGTGATGTATAAAAAACCTCCCAAAACAAAAGGCATTTGTGTCACTTGGAATAACAGGCTGGCCAACTTATAACAGGCTAACTAGCTGTTGGGGGACCTGTGCCAGAACAGAGGGTGGGGTTTTTATGTACCTTTCAAAACAGTCAGAGGACCAACGACCCAGAACCTTAATAAGCCATGGGGGTAAATTGGCTGAAGCGGCTGTCATAGCTGCGCCTATCCGGAAACTGTGCCCAACACACTACGAGATTCATGAGGATCTGAAATCATGGACCCCTGCCGATGTTCTACGGTTGAACCATAGAACATCGGCAGAGGTCCTAGTTTATTCGACACGTAGCTTAACAGTGGGAATGAAATTCCTTGACGCCTCTTCGAAAGAAACGTGTTAAGAAATCAATTTAATCAGACCGCGATCTGACAACAGAAACACGAACCCGTCAAGTTGATCGAATGAATACAGGGTCAGAAACAAGGGCACAAACAGACATTTTCATTTTTCTTATTTATCTGCAAAGACAAAACACAGAGATTATTCAGCGGATAAATTGAAAAACCTGCCGCTTCAGATGCCGGTAAATGTATTTGCTAATAGAGGACGCTTCTTCGCCGTAAACAAAACAACACGGTGTCCTTGGGCATCGCAGGAATTAAATTCGGTGTTCAATTAATGTTTGATTGGTCAGGAGTGAGTTTTTTTGCAATCGCTTCTTTCCATTCAAAACAACTCGCAAAATATGGCACACGAACCGCTCGAAATAAAGTAAGAACAAGAATTTCAACAGGTATTTTTACTAAGTATAACGGCGTACTATTCTATTCACAAATTTAAACAATAGCCTTTAAATCTGGCCGGAACTCTGGATAGACTGATCACTTAATGGACATTACAAACCTTTCTAAAGCGGTAAATACTGCTCCTACGGCTCAGTCCCCTTTTACCAGTTAAGATCTCTGGTGCGAAGATTTGTACGGAGTTTCTTAGTTTCGACAGCAAGAGATTTTCGTTTGGAGAAGTGACGAAATCATAAGTTTGGCTCTACTTGTTCTTAGATCTACGTGACATGTCCCCTTTGTTAAAAGGAATCTAAAATAAGGAAGTCATTAGAGAAACATTTCGACACAAAGCAACCTGGAAATGATACACCAAGCAGAACTGAGTTTTCGTTACCAAATAAAACAGCTCCGAAGGTTCATCCTCGCCTTCTAAAAGAGCGTGATCTGCAGTATTTGGAACAGCTGACAGAAATAGCGGAGGGAATCGGCTTTACGTACAATGCCAATGCTCCCGGTAAGTACTTTTGAGTACTTAAATTGTGCCGCAAATTTTTAGAAAATTGCCGCACAATGAGTTGACAACATCACGTTCTAATTACCAGGGCCGAGAAATGTAGAACTTTTAAATTATCCTGGCAAAGAGACAGTCAACATGGTCAAACGCGAGACGAGCAAAAAGCGCGACTTGCGTGTGGTGATATAAGAAAAAAGAGAAACTGTCAAGCCTCGTATCTCCTTTAAGTCGCTTGCACTCGAACGAGAAAAGGGTCGTCTCCTCAACTGTGAGGTCGTGCTGCCCTGGAAGCTACAAAGAAAAAGAAAACTACAAAGCAAGCCTCTCTTCACTCTCTGAAATAATAATTGGTGAGAAGGGCAAGGTAGAGAAACTTGGGAGTGTTGCGAACTAATAAATTATGGTGTCCCGTGTTGGACACTTTCACTTATGGATACTAACTGTGGGACTCTATGTTGGAAAAGTACATCGTCAGGCAGCATAAAAGATATTTAAGGGACTAATGGTACACTAATCTCTCAGTTCCCTGGATTTTTCTTCTGCTCAGCTCAGATAAATCACATTTAATAATGACAACTGTATTTCATTATTCCAGGCAAACTATTAATATTTAAATCCTCAAAATTATGCATGAAAGTATAATTTAATGAGCTTGACTGTTAGTTCCCAATGAAACACCCGGAGAATAAATTCTCACAGAACCACAGCCTAAAGAGGCTAGGCTGCTCTGCTGCTTCAGGGATTAAGCCAAACAATGTCATTTGGATGTCAATACAATTAATATTTAAATCCTCAAAATTATGCATGAAAGTATAATTTAATGAGCTTGACTGTTAGTTCCCAAAGAAACACCCGGAGAATGAATTCTCACAGAACCACAGCCTGAAGAGGCTAAGCTCCTCTGCTGCTTCAGGGATTGAGCCAAACAATATCATTTGGGTGTCAGTACAATTACTGTAACATTTAAATCCTCAACTTTATGCATGAAAGTATATTTAAATGAGCTTCACTGTTAGTTCCCAATGAAACACCCAGAGAATAAATTCTCACAGAACCACAGCCTAAAGAGGCTAAGCTGCTCTGCTGCTTCAGGGATTAAGCTAAACAATATTGTTTTGGTATCGAAACAATTAAGATTTAAATCATTGATAAAAAATTATGTATTAATGTTTAATTTCAGTAAGCCTGACATTTTCTTCCCAATGAAACACCCGGAGAATGAATTCTCACAGAACCACAGCCTAAAGAGACTAAGCTGCTCTGCTGCTTCAGGGATTAAGCCAAAACAATATCATTTAGGTGTCAACACAATTAAAATTTAAATCCTCAAAATTATGCATGAAAGTATATTTAAATAAGCTTGACGGTTAGTTCCATATGAAACACCCGGAGAATATATTCTCAAAGAACCACAGCCTAGAGAGGCTAAGCTGCTCTCTTGCTTCAGGGATGAGACTTAACAATATTTGGTGCCAAATCAAAATTAAATTCTCAAGTTTAGTAATATTTTAATAATAAATTAGTAATCAATTAGTAATAAAATGAACATTTAAAATATTTTTAAGTGTATCTAGTGGTCAAAATTCAATAGATGTGTAACCTTGAATAGGCAGGGCAAAAAAAAATGCTTAATGTAGCCATTACGTAGTGTTTGAAACTACACTCACTGTAACACTTGTGTTTTAGTGACAATGACAACAATAGCCTTACTCGCTGTGATGCAATGAGGACTTACACTCACTTCATTTTTAGCCGAGGATCGTTCCTAGGACCATTTACCATTTTTCGAACTCTTTCAAGGCTTCCAACGGTTGTTTAACCAGACTTGCTTCGACATTGCAGAGCTTGAACACGCTTTATATTTTCTGGTGAAGGTGGCGGCGTCTCGAGCAAGTAGGCGGAAAACTCATCAGTTCCCGCCATTTCATCGATTGGAAGGGAATTTATCAAAGTTTGATTGTTTTGAACTCCACTGAAACGATCATTCATCGCCTTGTAGATTTTTACCGTCGAATTGGGTTAGCAAGAATGCCAGAACTAGTGGAAACCGACCGTATACCTTTTCCTTTCCGAGCCAAACCATCGAGGTCCATCGACCTTGGCGCCAAATGTGATCGATTTCGTAAGGTCAGTGCAAACTTCAACAATACCATGGATAAACTGTTCTTGCTACGGTAGTTATAGGATTCGGTCTGTAAGACAATTCACTCGAAATTGCGTCCTGTTTGCGTAGTATCCGAACACTCGTGAATACGGATAATAGTTCACATACGACCATTCTCTCCAGCGCTCAATCTTAAATATTATTATCGCTGTCATAATAATTAACCATTCGCAATGCATGACTATTTCTTGTCTGGTCTTCTTCTTTTACTCTTGCGGTGAGATGCGTGACAGGTCGATTACCGCAAACTACACAGCAATGACAGAATTTTCGATCTCGTAACACAACCCACCGGAAATTAGAACCCATACCCTGCTGCGAATTTCAGAATCGCATGAATCTCGTCATGTTCACTTGAGTCCAGACCCCCTTACTGATTAGGAGCCTTGTTTCCCTGGTTAGCTTTTCCCGGGTTAGGAATGCACCAGATACATAGATGAAGAGGGGTCTAGAGTCAAAAGAGGAGGGCCTGGAGTTCAGGTAGGCCACCATTGCTGAGATGGGGCACAAGGGTGAATTTGTCTTTCCAATAACGATGGTCTGTCCCTGTCTAAAAGGGTCTGTTTTGGACACCTTTAAGCGCACTAACATATACTTGGGTGAACTCATTGGCATAAAAGTTATGTCTCTGTTCATGAGATGGTGCTTGGGATCAAAAGTTTGGTTGGAAGTAAGTTCGCCTAGTCGCAGGAAGCCAAAAAATGCCAGTGTTATAACTGCCCAGAGCATTAAGGAATCCCTATTGTCAGTATGCTGCACATTGAGGAGGTAGTAAAATAAATTCAACAGTTGTAAAGTTATTGGTCTCCGTACTTTGGACTGTTGCCCTTGTAAACGCTTAATGCCTCTGAGAATAAGTCGGAGACGAAGGAAATTAGATAGAGGAAGCTCGTAGCCATGGCTGGAATGATAATTTTTGACTGCAGACAAATAGTTCTTGATAGTGGTATATTGCACACAACGGGCCATTGCACCAGAGAAATTGATTAAAACATCCTCATTAACGGGAAGGTGCGGATTGATGTTCATTTGTGAACAGAAAGTGAAAAATTGCTGCATACCAGAACTGTATGTCTTTTTGGTGCTCTGGGCAAGGGCCATCCCCAGGTAATGCTCAGCTTCCTTTGCTAGAGATTGTACAGATGGGCTGGGATGGGATCTGGCGTTGCATTGGCGTGGGGTGCTAGCTGGTGGAAGCGTTCCATCTGGAAACGAGAAAGAGAGTCTGCAATGTTGTGATTGATCCCAGGGACATGCACTGCTCGAAAATAAAAGTTATACTGCAGGGTGCAGAGTGTTAGATCCCTTACCAAGTCCATTACCCGGGGAACTTTGGATCGACGGGAATTGATGACCTCAACTACACCCTGATTATCACAATAGAACTGAATACGCTTGGATGTCCAAAGGGCCCCCCACAAGTGGCACGCAATGTTAATTGCATATAGTTCTTGCCAGAGAATGCTGATCCCTGGCTGGCCTAGTTGTTGAGATGGTAGCCACTGTCCCTGAAACCATCTTTTTTGGAAAAAAAAACCCATAACCCAGGGAGCCAGACGCATCTGTGAACAAGGAGAGGGTGTCGGAGTTTTCCCACAGAGGGGGTAGGAATAGTCCTATACTGTTCCACTGGTCCACGAACATCTGCCACATTTCAATGTCCTTGTAGAAACCTGTGGTTAGCTTTATATGATGATGGGGTTTCTTAACACCTCTGGTAAGGTGAATTATCCGTTGTAGGAAGGGGCGCCCCGGAGCGATTACCTTGCAAGCAAAATTAAGGCTACCTATCAGTGATTGAAGTTCTTGCAGGGTTGTTGACCGCCGGGATTGGAAATCGGAGAGAGCAGACTTGATCCTCTCTACCTTATCCTCGGGTAGCCTTGCCTCCATTTTCTCAGAATCTAGTATGATACCCATGAACTGAATAATTTGAGAAGGACCCTCGGTTTTGGATGCAGAGATAGGAATATTCAGAGTTTTGAAGGTCAAGATCATACTTGACAGACTTGCCCGGCAAAGTGAATCCCGCGGTGGGGTAGGACAGGGTGGTTCCACTATGAGGAAATCATCCAAGATGTGGCAGACAAAGGAAATGGAACATTTGTTGAGTAAAATGCACTCAATGGCATCAGACAATTGGTTAAAAATGTATGGGGCACAGCGAAGCCCAAATGGGAGTACCTTGTCGAAATAATACTGCCCATTCCAGAACATCCCCAAAAGTTCCCAGTCATCCGGATGGACCGGAATGAGGCGAAAAGCAGACTCTATGTCTGTTTTTCCCATGTAGCAGCCCTGGCCAAAGTTTTGAACTGCTGCAATGGCGTTGTCAATAGTAATATATTGGAGGGAGAAATCATCCTTTTCAATAAAATAATTGATGCTAGAGGTCCCAGACTTAGGGTAGGATAAATGAAATATCGTTCGGAATTTGTCGGAATGTTTTTTGGGAACAAGACCAATAGGCGAAACTTGAAAATTTTTAAAAGAGGGTGTGGAAAAAGGGCCCATGGTACGCCCTTTTAAAACCTCATCATTTAAATTTGCTGTAACCACCTCAGGATTTAAATAAGCAGTAGGTAAGTTATTTGAAAAGCGTGGGGATCTAGGACCAGAATAACCTATCCTAGCCCCCTCCCTCAGCTCTGAACACAGTTTGTTGACAAATTCCCTATCAGGATGATTGGATAAGGCCTGATGCAAGCTTTCTACATTGACAGGAGTAACTACACCACCAAAGCTACCTTTCTCGGTGGCGTGTGCTTTGGTGCTCAGGAGGTGACTTTCCCACCCTTGGGGAAGATTGTTTTTCTGTTCCATAGTTAGTGGGGCACTTGATCCCGGGGTGATCTTTCCCACACCCAGACCTGTTACATTTGTGGGCATAGATGCAAGGGGTTCTGACACAGGGAACCCCCCTGTTGAAGTTGTGACAAGTACGTTTTTCGGACCCCCTAGAGGTACTTGACGATGAGGGTCCTGACTGGAAAACCCCGATGTCTTCCTTTAGAAGTGAAGGTGCAACCGTGAAGGTTTTGAGCCATAATTGACTGTCAATGGTTGATCATTTCAATGACTTGTTAGTGGCAACCTTCTGCCGGAACTTTATGTCATACACACACCAGCCTAACCCCTTATGGAATCTAGCAGCATAGCGAATGAGAGACATATATTCTAGTAACTCAGAGGCACGGTGTGGGAACTTGCTTATTAGAACACCCATGTAGGCACTAAACGCCGTCGTACACTCCGAGATGTCAGTTATTGATGTAGTTTTGGCCTTATTTACTTTAATGACTGAATTTTCCACAGTTAAGGTAAGCGGCTCACCCTGGGACGGATTTAAAAGGTTAAAGTTCTTGGGAAGCAATTTAGATAGTTCCATGAACTCACCGGTGAGGATCTCCTTGGCCAGTTTGGCCGGCAGCTCGTGCACGGAATCCATTGCTGTGTCCGTTGCAGATCTAGAGCAATTTCCAGGACTTGGACTTGATATTTGTGATTCGGGTAGGTTATTGCTTGTGGATGCTGCTGAAGCTGCTGAAGAAGTTGCTGTAAGATCCACAGAGGATTCTCCTGCGGTGGTGGCTGGATCGGGAGCTGGTGGAGGCGAGCCACTGAAAGCGCGAACTGCGGCTTGTGCTGCGGCTGATGCGGCTTTTTCCATCGCCTTGTTTAATGACCCTTGTACGATGGATTGTACTTGGGTCAGTTGTGTGGCTGACAAAAGCCCATCTTGTGGCGCTTCCCGATCTAGTAGCTCTTGGACTTGACGCTGGAGTTGTTGGAACTGCAGTTCAAGAGCATTCTGGTTCGCCATGTGCTCGCCGCCATCTTGAATAGGGGGCGAAGTGCCAGAAAGGTTTCCTGTGTTTTGCCGTGCCTCGTCGATACGATTAATCAGGGCAGCACGTCCGCCGGTCGTTGCGAGGTTGAGCCGGCTGCACAAAGATCGCAAATCTTTAACATATAGCCTCCCAAGTTCGAGGTCTGCAGGTAAATGACCGGGGTCGGCCAACGTGGAAGTGTTCCTTGCTCGGCGAGTCGGTGGCATGTTGTCAAGACCTGTTTGGTTTATAATGTATTCAAAACACCTCGCAGAATGCAAGATCAATGAGCCCCGCGATTGCGCCGGCTAGATTCTGGCTGGGTTTACCGCTTTCCAGAAGACGGGCGAAGTAGAACAGGGAATATGCGAATAGAAAATATTCTGGACAAAATGTCGCACTGTAGTCTATCTCGTGTGAGAGCAAAAGACACTGGCCAAATTTAGCAAGCACGTATCAAGATGCTAAAGTTCACTCTGATTGGCTGGTTTTCAGGATTCTCACGTGAGGCCATCCAAGGTTGATGAACGGATGATTAGCAAAGCACATAGCTCAAAATAGAAACAAGAGTTGTTGATTAACTGAAATTTATTTCATACGTTCAATAAATTGTGATTTAAATTTATTTTAGTATTTATGTTGTAAAAACTTTATATACAAGTAAAAAACTAACCTCCTAAAAATTAAAATCAATCAATATAATTCTTAGCATTTTCCGTTTAATTTATGGTTGTGCTTCTTGTACCTTATCAATTAAGCAGCAATCCATTAAATAAAATTAAGCTGTTTATTAAGGCGTTGATATTTCCAAGGAAACGATCAACAGAAAAACTCCAAATCGGGGGATAAACTCGAATTCTATTCAACACAGATTTCCTAAACTGCATAAATTTCCACAGCGATAAGTTTATTTAGTTGCTGGTATTTTCCAACTTTGCTTCTGACTTTACACTTTTCCATCCTGGTTAAAACAATGGAGGACATAAATTTTCAGAATATCGTAATCCGTGAAACAGTAACGCAACTTTTTCTTCGGTTCACTCTCTTTATCGTTGAATTTGTGAGTGAAAATCGACTAAACGTCCATGGTTCAAAAACGTGCATTATATTACTTCAACACATATTGTGGTGCTATTTTGAAGCAAATACATCAGTGTTGTTCATTCCTCGGTCAATTTATTTTATCACACAAGAACTTAACCGTTGAAAGTGCTTTAATCTAGCCTAGAAAATAGTTTTATTTTTGGTTATATCAGTTTGAATGCAATTTTATTAATTTTTTTATCAGTAAATGTGGCTGGCACAAAATCCTAGTATACACATGTCAGTATACTATTGAATTTTTGGAATTATGAACCCTCGGACGTACAAGGTGGGGAGGGGGGCAGGTGGATGCCTCCCCCTCCCCTTTAAGGTTTTTTCAAAATTTTAAAAAGACGATTTACCTAAAGGAGCTGAAACTTTCCGTAGCTGTTCCTTCATCATCTGGGGCAACCGTAGTGTCAAAGGACATCATAAATTTACCAAACACGTCGTCGTTAAAGTCTAGTGGTTAAGTATTCACATGAAATGTAATGGAAGTAATGATAAGGCTTGGCCAAAATCCAAATGAGTAACAGAGTAGTGACGTCACTTTGCGATGTGATGACACCAAATTATCTTCTGTTAGTAGAATTGATGTGTGCATCATGTTTTGTTAATTTGGTGGCCTTAACTTTGACGGTTTTTAGGATAATGGGTACAACCTCCACAGGTCTTAGGGCTTCCAAAATTGTCTCTTGTGAATATAGCTAACTAAATGGTGTTGACAATCACTTCCCTCTTCATTTTAATAAAGACATAAGAAAAAAGGTTGTATGTTAACTAAAAGAAGTAAAAGACGTTTATGAAAGCTTTCGACAGAAGAGCTGCAGAAGAACTTGCCAGCGGCTCGTCTTCCCACAACATTTATCGTTATCCCAATCCTTCACTCAGATATTTTGGGCTATTAAATCTAGTTAATGCGTTATACATGCTCAGTCTGCCATATTGGTGAGGTTGTGTGAGGCAAAAACAAATCAAATCAAGATGAGCGACTAACAATTTCAAACATTCTTTCTGTATACCTAATGATGTTATTGGTCTTTAATTGACAGGAAAAAAATAGAAAAATAAAAAGCGAAACGTAGAAAATCCCATGCATCGAGAAGTGGTATTTGACATGCATGCTTGAAAGGAAATTGTCACGTTCACTCGATATGGTGTCTTGGCTGGTGATGTTTTCCTCAGTTGCAATTAAGTAGAGTAG
This sequence comes from Orbicella faveolata, assembly GCF_042242905.1. Lineage (NCBI taxonomy): Eukaryota > Metazoa > Cnidaria > Anthozoa > Scleractinia > Merulinidae > Orbicella > Orbicella faveolata. Next base: position 6,805,476 of record NW_028301578.1, on the reverse strand, counting down.
CCTCCTGACAGTATTTGCATTTTGTTTCAGCAATATTATTTGATGTACGTGCACTGAATATAAATGCTCAGTTCAATACTCCAAGCGGCTGATCAATGGACTTTGACAGAAATTGAAGGCTAAGATATACTCTGTTTAAGAATTTTTGTCGCTTTTCGTGTTTCTTTGATTTCCAAAAGGTAAAAAAAAAAAAAAAAAAAAAAAAACAGAAAAAAAAGCGATCAAGTAAAGCGGAATTTTTCGTAAAGGAAGTAACTCATCATAGAACTGACTAAGCTTATTAACTTTCTGTGTATCCATTTATCTTTAATGCTGCTTTTGTTTGAATTATCAAGATGGAATTATGAAGAACTTTCAAAGGTTTGTTTAAACTATCATTTTAAAACTTAATGCATACGTCACGTTTTCGCTTCTGGGTTATCACTGGTGTGAAATAATTAACTCCGGCTCCTGTAGATGACATAAATTTCCAGTTTTACTTTTCATTTGCAAATGTTAAATATCAAGACATCTGGCTTGAAAATTGACATCGTCGGGTCGCCTTCAATTCTGAAGTTATTGCTGTAGTGTTAATCGAAGGAGCGCAGTAAGATTTTTACATCAGGCTGTGTAGCTAACGTTTCGATTTAGTGCTACCCACAATGCTGCTATGAATTCTCTTTTCAATCTGTTCAAACCTATTTTCAGGTCTCGAAGCTCCAAACGATTCTACCAGTCGTAAACTGCTAGTCGGAGCTTTGCTAAAGCCATTTGCAACGTCCATGCTTGTTTCCTTTCCGGCATCATTTGATTGAGAAGACCATTTTCTGTACTTCAGGAAAGGCAACTAACTGTTCATCAAGGTCAAACGATCTCATTTGTCAGCACGGCGCAGTTGGAAAATTGCAGAGAGAACTACACAGCGACCATGGACGCAGACTATAGCGAAAGGATACAGTTTTTGTTTTGCTCTGATAACATATCTAAAAAGCTAACACTTTTCTTTTGGGTCATCTACATTGTCCTCTCAATTGCTACAGTGTCAGGGAATGCCTTGATACTACTTGCGCTACGAAAAGTGTCTTCTCTTTATCCGCCTTCCAAACTTCTGTACAGTTGCCTCGCAGTCACTGATCTTCTTGTCGGTCTTATTGTGGGGGTAGCCGGTGCTGTGCATTTTATGATGTGGAATGTGCATGAAGAGTCGGGCCGATGGATGGACCTCTGTGTATACTCTGCAGGTGTTGGTGCAGCCAGTTTTACAGTTCTGACAACTGTGTCGCTGGAAATACTGACGGCAATAAGTGTGGACAGACTTCTCGCTCTGATGTTAGGTTTGAGATACAGGCAAGTTGTGACTTTAAGGCGCGTCAAAACAATAGCTATCTGCGTTTGGATTCCCAGCATTGCTTATGCGCTGATACTGTTTTGGGAGTACGATGCGGCAAAAATCTACGGGTACACTTTACAATCACTTTGCCTTCTCGTGTCAGCTGTTTGCTACTCGAAAATATTCTTGACCCTTCGCCATCATGTAGCCGAAGTACAAGAACACATTCACCGAAGGCAATCGAATGAAGGTGCATCACTGAACTTGAAACGATATAGGAAAACGGTATCTACTGCGGTTTGGGTCCTGATGTCATTAGTTATATGTTATATACCCCATATAATAGTTACAGTACTATACACTATTAATGGGCCCTTTTCACGTATTACAGTCTTTTGGGGATTAGCAGGAATTCTTGTTTTCTTAAGTTCGTCTTTAAACCCGCTTCTTTATTGCTGGAAGATCAAAGACGTTAGGCAAGCGGTAAAGGTAACTGTAAGACAGGTGTTATGTCTGGCGAATTAATTTATTCAACGAGATGCGTTTCACAGTGGGAACCTTCCACAATGATATGTTCTCGTTTGATTAACTACACAATTAAATAGCCTGTTGTCTACATCGAAAAGGTAGAAAAAAGCTAATCCTTTTTCGTGATAGAATACAGAGTATTTCGATTACACATCCAAATGGAGGCTAACTGAAATCGAAGCTTTGCAAATGAGTGCTGAAAATGACACCTTATAGATAACGCCGAGAGCACGATTTAGCTTATAGAAACAAAAACACTTACAAAAGTATACGCCTTCAAGGCAAAACGCAGTAATGTCGAAAGGCAAAAAGTGATACGGAAATGGTGGTGTCCGTGTTAACCAAAGGGGCTGTGTGCACAGAAAAATTTTTGAAAATTGATTAGTTCTGTGGCCTGGGCCTTGGTTTAGTTAAGTTTAAGGCCAAAGAAAACACAATTTGATTAATTAGAGGATATGTATAAAGGTGATCTCTAGACCAAAAAAATCTAATTATGCTTAGCTGACGAAAGTGGGTTGTGTTTAGATAACTAGTACTTGTATCACTTGCACTCTTGTGTCATAAGAGATATGGGATCCCAGGAAAATGTATCTACTGTTATTGAAAGTCAAACCGATATTGCACGCAATTATCACTTGGCAATTTCAACGATATCGTTTCTTATAACCTGTATTAGTCAGTAGCTCCATCAGAGGGTCGTGTGTCACATCAAACTGATCAAGGAAGTGCGCCGCAAAGTAAACTTTAAAAAGTAGGTCCGCAATGCGACTTGTGAGCTTATGCTTAGTTTTATTGCATTGGGTTGGCGTCTGTTTTTAAAAGTTAGTATCTGGCAGTTTAATTGCTATAAGTGAGAAGGAATCACTGCAAAGATAAAGGTGTTACTTTGAAACTGGAGACATTGTACACGTGGTAGAAAACTTCTGGCCCCTAGCTAAGTCGCATCCTGGAAGTTAAACCAAACAAGAGAGACGGGGCTGTGAGGAGAATCAGGCTGAAAGCCAAGTCTGCAGTCCTGGAAAAGATCGTTCTTCTAGAGGCTCCCAGACTCCACGAGAGCAACAAAACATTGCTGATCTTGATGTCCTCAATAGACTGCGAGCAGTCTCTCTTTTGCTCGGAGCTCCGTGGGGAAGAACGGGTGACTACGAGTGGCGTGCGGAGAAGCCGCGCGCCGCGAGTAGCGCGGGCGGCTTGCGGCTAACCATATCACGCTCGCGTGAGTTGCGTTCTTCTTTACGTTCGTCCCTACGGATTTTCGAGGAAAAGAGAGACTGCTCGCAGTCTATGTATTCCACCAAGAAGTTTGTTTGTAACGTCAGAGAACAGTTATTTCTTTCTTGACTTGATTGTGATGAACCATTTCGAATGGATTTAGTGACAATATAGTTCTCAAGTTTTTCCGTTTGAATCACTCAACTAAGTTTAAATGCTTTCAGTTCGCATTAAGGGAATTCAAACGCGCGTGACATTTTCCCTGCGTGCGTTACACTTGATTTAAAATTAACTCGTTGATCATAACATAAACATATATTAAAACAAAACCTTTATTTCAACAAGATAAGAATCAAAGCTACAAAGCTTGTGGGGTTGTGTATGCTTCTACATTAAAATGCGTTAATTAAAATATGTACCTGTAAAATACATGTGATTCGTTGTTAAAATTTTTGTTCAGTATGACTGTTGCATCATGTTTTGACTTCAACTGAGCATGAATTCAAAACGTAAACAAAAGAACAAGCTTAAATTTTGGCCTGGAAACAATTTTAAAGCTCCCATTCGATTTGAGTTCATGAAAATCTTCTCGCTCGCCCAAAGGACCCAAAGGGAAATTTGCTCCTCCCATTTTGTGAGGTGCAGTGGTCGAGGAATTTAGAATTTAGGTTTTTCGTTGGATTCACCTTCCGGGCTCTTTATCATACTGCACAAATGATAAAAATACGAATTCTAATGGACCTCTTTTCCTGTAGCTTGTGTACATTCGCCCCCTTCCCTCGACTTTTTGGAGGGGTGACGGCGAATATGCACAGGCTATATTCCTGCTACTGGGGAATTTCCAATTTCAGTCAAATGAAGTTAGTTTAGGTTGCTGTCAACAGTTTCCAGCACCTTTTCTGGGATGCATCGGTAGACTACTGATGCGGTTCTATTATGTACCAAGGTATGTGTGGGGCTCAAGACAGTACAGCTACTGCACGAATGTAATTTTTTGAACATGAGATATTTCGTAAACATCAAGCTGTATAGCTATTCCTTATTTAGGCTCGGCTATAGTTTTATCTGGGAGTAATTCTGCTTTAGACTGCGTACCTACTAAATATTATAGGGTTACGTAGTTCATCTACTAAGCGTATTCAGCATAAGTCTTTGCACAAGCCACACATTGGCAATTGGCAACTGGCTTTCCATTTTCGGCGCATCATTACCACCATTCTTTTTCTGTTGATACTAGTTTACAGTTTCACGAAACAGTATAGGTTAACAACACAAACACTGTGCCCCTAGCATTAATAAAAACAAAAGAGGTGCAGATAAACAACATCGAATCAAAATAGACGTTTTAAAGAGGTGCATGTCAACTGGCCTAAACATCGATGAGTAGAATGTCATCACGTCTGGACGTTACCATGGAAACGGTAAAATGTCTGAAAACGCTATTTGTATTTTAAAACACCTCTTCACGAATTCGCTTTCACTTTCTCAGACAAAAGACAGTAGTTAAATTGACTACTTAATTATTTGTTTACCTCGCATTTACATTCTTCTGTGACACGTTTCACCTGGCATCTGACCCGAGCAAAACTTCCCTCTTAAAGAAATGTGAAATAAAATAAGCCCAGTGCATGTTTAACTTTTTAACGTGGTCTTTTGGAGGAGAAGTGATAGATTTCTCAGGCAATTTTTCATCTCACATGAGATGCATGCTTGCATGCATTTGACATGCATGCTTGAAAGGAAATTGTCACGTTCACTCGATATGGTGTCTTGGCTGGTGATGTTTTCCTCAGTTGCAATTAAGTAGAGTAGCCTCCTGACAGTATTTGCATTTTGTTTTACCAATATTATTTGATGTACGTGCACTGAATATAGATGCTCAGTCCAATACTCCAAGCGGCTGATCAATGGACTTTGGCAGAAATTGAAGGCTAAGATATACTCTGTTTAAGAATTTTTGTCGCTTTTCGTGTTTCTTTGATTTCCAAAAGGTAAAAAAAAAAAAAACAGAAAAAAAAAAGCGATCAAGTAAAGCGGAATTTTTCGTAAAGGAAGTAACTCATCATAGAACTGACTAAGCTTATTAACTTTCTGTGTATCCATTTATCTTTAATGCTGCTTTTGTTTGAATTATCAAGATGGAATTATGAAGAACTTTCAAAGGTTTGTTTAAACTATCATTTTAAAACTTAATGCATACGTCACGTTTTCGCTTCTGGGTTATCACTGGTGTGAAATAATTAACTCCGGCTCCTGCAGATGACATAAATTTCCAGTTTTACTTTTCATTTGCAAATGTTAAATATCAAGACATCTGGCTTGAAAATTGACATCGTCGGGTCGCCTTCAATTCTGAAGTTATTGCTGTAGTGTTAATCGAAGGAGCGCAGTAAGATTTTTACATCAGGCTGTGTAGCTAACGTTTCGATTTAGTGCTATCCACAACGCTGCTATGAATTCTCTTTTCAATCTGTTCAAACCTATTTTCAGGACCCGAAGCTCCAAACGATTCTACCAGTCGTAAACTGCTAGTCGGAGCTTTGCTAAAGCCATTTGCAACGTCCATGCTTGTTTCCTTTCCGGCATCATTTGATTGAGAAGACCATTTTCTGTACTTCAGGAAAGGCAACTAACTGTTCATCAAGGTCAAACGATCTCATTTGTCAGCACGGCGCAGTTGGAAAATTGCAGAGAGAACTACACAGCGACCATGGACGCAGACTATAGCGAAAGGATACAGTTTTTGTTTTGCTCTGATAACATATCTAAAAAGCTAACACTTTTCTTTTGGGTCATCTACATTGTCCTCTCAATTGCTACAGTGTCAGGGAATGCCTTGATACTACTTGCGCTACGAAAAGTGTCTTCTCTTTATCCGCCTTCCAAACTTCTGTACAGTTGCCTCGCAGTCACTGATCTTCTTGTCGGTCTTATTGTGGGGGCAGCCGGTGCTGTGCACTTTATGATGTGGAATGTGCATGTAGAGTCGGGCCGATGGATGGACCTCTGTGTATACTCTGCAGGTGTTGGTGCAGCCAGTTTTACAGTTCTGACAACTGTGTCGCTGGAAATACTGACGGCAATAAGTGTGGACAGACTTCTCGCTCTGATGTTAGGTTTGAGATACAGGCAAGTTGTGACTTTAAGGCGCGTCAAAGCAATAGCTATCTGCGTTTGGATTCCCAGCATTGCTTATGCGCTGATACTGTTTTGGGAGTACGATGCGGCAAAAATCTACGGGTACACTTTACAATCACTTTGCCTTCTGGTGTCAGCTGTTTGCTACTCGAAAATATTCCTGACTCTTCGCCATCATGTAGCCGAAGTACAAGAACACGTTCACCGAAGGCAATCGAATGAAGGTGCATCACTGAACTTGAAACGATATAGGAAAACGGTATCTACTGCGGTTTGGGTCCTGATGTCATTAGTTATATGTTATATACCCCATATAATAGTTACAGTACTATACACTATTAATGGGCCCTTTTCACGTATTACAGTCTTTTGGGGATTAGCAGGAATTCTTGTTTTCTTAAGTTCGTCTTTAAACCCGCTTCTTTATTGCTGGAAGATCAAAGACGTTAGGCAAGCGGTAAAGGTAACTGTAAGACAGGTGTTATGTCTGGCGAATTAATTTATTCAACGAGATGTGTTTCACAGTGGGAACCTTCCACAATGATATGTTCTCGTTTGATTAACTACACAATTAAATAGCCTGTTGTCTACATCGAAAAGGTAGAAAAAAGCTAATCCTTTTTCGTGATAGAATACAGAGTATTTCGATTACACATCCAAATGGAGGCTAACTGAAATCGAAGCTTTGCAAATGAGTGCTGAAAATGACACCTTATAGATAACGCCGAGAGCACGATTTAGCTTATAGAAACAAAAACACTTACAAAAGTATACGCCTTCAAGGCAAAACGCAGTAATGTCGAAAGGCAAAAAGTGATACGGAAATGGTGGTGTCCGTGTTAACCAAAGGGGCTGTGTGCACAGAAAAATTTTTGAAAATTGATTAGTTCTGTGGCCTGGGCCTTGGTTTAGTTAAGTTTAAGGCCAAAGAAAACACAATTTGATTAATTAGAGGATATTTATAAAGGTGATCTCTAGACCAAAAAATCTAATTATGCTTAGCTGACGAAAGTGGGTTGTGTTTAGATAACTAGTACTTGTATCACTTGCACTCTTGTGTCATAAGAGATATGGGATCCCAGGAAAATGTATCTCCTGTCATTGAATGTCAAACCGATATTGCACGTAATTATCGCTTGGCAATTTCAACGATATCGTTTCTTATAACCTGTATTAGTCAGTAGCTCCATCAGAGGGTCGTGTGTCACATCAAACTGATCAAAGTGCGCCGCAAAGTAAACTTAAAAAAGTAGGTCAGAAGCAGAAGCAGAAGAACCAACCAACCACAGGGCTTGGAATCGAAAATTTTGATTGGTTTAGTCTTACGCTTCTGTTTCCGATTCCGACAATTTAGTTTTCACTGGATCATAAGCGATAAATTCATAAGCAGAATTTGTTTTCTGCTTCTAACTCCGTCGGTTTGATTTTCACTGGATCGTATCATCGCGCTACGCTTCTGATTATGACTCCGGCTACGACCCCGTCGCTAGTGAAAGCCAGCCTTAAGTTAGAATCACTTAAAGCTAAAATTGAGGGTGCTTTTTGCACGCATTATACCATTCCCTTGCTAAATTTTACCGACTGAGGTCAGTTGAGGTTTTTACGCCGAGGATGAGCCAGAAGTGGTCACAACTTTTTTTTTTTTAAATCAATGCTTGTGGGTATTTTTTTCTTTTTTTTTAGTATTGTTCCATCCAACTTACCAGTTACGCTGAAAAGAGCTTGTCCTTACATTTACCGTTTGAGGATTCTGCAAAAAGGTGTAAGCCCAGGGGGTTGACGATGTCGGACACGTCATATTGTAAACATAGAAGAATGACATCATCGGTGTCTTGGGCTTGAGGTGAGGCTGCCAAAATGATATAGTAAGATTATTTTTAGTAAACGGGTATGTTATCGTGAACAAGTAACTGCCTGCTGTGAAATAGGGGGCTTTGGACCTTGGTAGCTTTTTATCTTCCTAATAACATTCATGTACAATACAATACAAATACAATACTGATTTAATGAAAAAAAATCATCATGCTGATAGGCCGAGGGTACGTCAATTAATCTCAAACAGTGTAGAAAGTTGAAATTGAGTGCAAAAAGTTCAAATTAACTGCGGAAGGTTGAACATAAATTGAATGTATATTATTACAAGTTGGAATGTATTCAATGATTTTTGTCCTGCAATTTTGAGTAAATAAACTTTATTCAGTTTTCAAAGACTACAAATTGCACTCGCCCGACGGGGTGAGCAATTTTTTTATTCTTTGAAAAATTTTCTCTTGCTTATTTATTCCAAATTGTACTCAAAATCATTTGATTACCTATAGATACGAGATAGTTAAAATACTATTCATTGATCACCTTCATGTCTCTTTGGTAAATAAAAGACAACTCGTATATATTTAAACTCGTCAGTCAGCCCAATCCGTTATTGAGTTATTTTTTTGTAAAAAAAATACCTCTTAGTCGGCGCGTCGGGTATGTTATAGACGGGTCAATGGGTGAGTGAGTGAGTGAGTGAGTGAGTGAGTGAGTGAGTGAGTGAGTGAGTGAGTGAGTGAGTGAGTGAGTGAGTGAGAGATGTATGTATGTCACACCTATCAGATTGGATCTACTATGAACAGCCAATCAAATTTCTTGTTGTAAAGGTAAATGGTACGTGAGAAACACAAGGTATGTATAAACACAAGGACTTTGGTAATTGAAAAATAAAGAGTGACGTTTATGTTGCCGGTTTGCGATTTTTAGTCCGGTTTGGAGGGGAGTGTGACAGTTACATACGTACATTGGGTTGTTTTAGAGTGCATAGTTTTCAGTGTAATGGTGGCTAGTTATGAACGAGATGAGTCTTGAGTTTTGAAGCAGTTCGTGAGTTAGTAGTAGGCAAATGGCACGAGATATTTTTATTTTTAATTACAAAGGGTAACTTGATACTTTTGTTTTTCACAGGGAGTTAATTCAATTAGAGGTCACGAATCGTCGGTTCTAGTTCTTAGGACATGCTTTAGAGGAGACGAGACTATTTAGGGGCCGTTTACATGGAGGAGGGTGCCTCGGGGGGATAGGGGCACCCTATGTAGTAGGGTTTCCCCTCTCTTTTGTTTTATACGGTTCGTTCTACATGCGAGATAGGGTGCCCCTAGGGGGTAGGGTTACCCTACCTTGAAGGTAGGGTGCCCCTAGGGGCTAGGGTTGACTTTTGTTGACATAAGCCCATGTAGAACGAAACGGTAGGGCTGGCTCGGGGGGCTAGGGCTATGTCTTGTTATGATAAGGCCGCTGACCACCAAGTAAAAGGCGCGAAATTTCAGTAAGAATTCAACATGGCTACGAGTAACATTTCTAAAGGTGAATTATTTCGCCGCTATCAGCTGCAGAAAAGCTTAGAATACGAGGAGGAAGATCAAAACGAGGAGCAGTTAGAATTCAACGACCAACTGGAAAGCGGCAAAGACGGAGATGGAGAGCAAGCGTTCGCCTGTGAAGAAGAAGAAGCCGCGAAGACTAACACGTGTTCAAATGAAGCTTCGACCAAGAAACGTAAAAAAATGCAAAAGCAGGCAGTAAGCAAGAAGGTTAAGAAGTTTGCATGGACGGACGATAAAGTGGAAGATCTTCTGCAGTACATAAACGATTATAAGACAAATTCTGACTTCAAAGGAATTGATTTTGAAGCAGATCTTGCTTCTTTGTATGCTGCGGTGCGAAAATGCATAGAAGACGACGTTTTTCAAGAATTAAATATGTTAAAGTCAATCCACACAACTGAAAAGCAGCGGCCAAAGATGAGAGAGTGACAAGAATTGCGTTTGCCGCCGAAATTTGTCTGCGATCCGCCATTTTGTCTGTTTACTAAACTTAGCGACCACCCCTTCAAATTAGCTCTTGGCCCTAGCGGGGAGGGTGCCCCTAGATTGCATGTAGAACCGCGGTATCTTCAACCCTACTAGGTGGGGTGCCCCTATCCCCCCGAGGCACCCTCTTTCCATGTAAACGGGCCCTTAGATTTGAAGCAGTTCTAACGTTTTTAATAGTAAGTGCAGGTAACGATTGCTTTGTTCTTATTGCATGCAAATATAACGAGATACTGTTATTTTTTAGTTACAATGGGTAATTTGACACTCTTATTTTTCACAAGGTAGTAAATTCAATTAGAGCTGACGAATCGTCAACACTTGTTCCCACGAGACGTTTACTATTTTTAGTTACAAATGGTAACTCGACACTTTTGTTTTTCTTATGGGAGTAAATTCAATTAGAGCTTACAAGTTATCGGCTATTGTTCCCAGGATATTAAACAAAAAAGAAGCTTTCATTTCTGGACGGTTTTTACGTCTCTGCAGTAGCAGTCTAATATTTTTATTTGATGGGCATTTTATGACATTCTTTTCAGTCCGATATTTTTTAAAGGTAAAAAGTATGAAAACTGTTCAACTGTTCTTTGAAGACTGTGTGGCACCAAGTTAAAGTGGAATTTAATTAAATCAGGCTTTCAACGTGCCAGAGAGGTTTTTTTTCTTTCTCTTTCAATTTTCGGTGAAGTAGTGTTGTGTAAAAAGGGTGAACTTACGACTCGTATAAAATGCGAAAAGTTCTCTTACTTTAATATTTTTGAGCAAAAATTCCTCTTGGAGGCTGGAAGGGCTCCCGAGGGGGTACTCCCAGAAAAATTGGTCGGGGGTGTGTAGCCCGCTTTCCAAAACCCTCACCCTATTTATGACCAAAATCTGCGATATTCCTTACCCTATTTATGACCTGACCAAAAATTCGAAACCCTATTTACGACCTGACCATCAAATCAAAACCATGTTTCAGACCTGCGTTATAATTAGCTCCCTAGTTCAAACCAATGTTAAATTACCGTAGGCATATAAATTTGTGAAAGGCTTTTGTTGATTTTCTTTTCGATAATGATGAAAAAAGGGCTTCTTCTTAAAGCATACCCATATCAAGGCTAGAGTGCAAAAACCATACCCTATTTATGGCCAAGATGGCCAAAATCAGCTAAAATCGATACCCTATTTATGACCAAAACGGCTGAAAAACCATACCCTTCGGGGCCGCACAGACCTATATAGCCCATATAAGGGAGTCCCCCCGCCGGGGAGAAGGGCTACGTGATCGGTGAGTGAGGGAGTAATGCATGTGCGAGTGTCCGACCAATCACAGTGTGGGTCGTATCAAAGAACGAATAAAATTGCCTATTAGAAAATAAGATGGTATCTACATTAATCTGGAGACTTGTCAGATTACTGTAGTTTCTTCAGTCAAACATTTTATGGCTTACTATTTAGTTATCTTACCATTACCGATGTAACATTGTATGTACATCATAAACTCCCAGTTTCTTTCTCGCTGTACATCGCAACCAAAAAACTTGTCAAATCAACCAAATCATTACTGTAAACAGTTCCATGAATGCTGCTATCTCCGAAACTTATAGTTCACAAAAAAAATAACTCTTGCACGCCTTGCGTGCCTATGTTTGTTGAAAGGTGAGAGAAGCGAAACGAGATGTAATGAAACACCACGATCACGTCACACTCTTAGGCAGAATAGGTTTAAATAAAACACAAAACAAATTACTTACTTTGCAGTTAGTTTCTTTGTTTAGAACTATGAAAGTCTCGTTATTTCACTTCTTTACGTCGTTGTTCACTTTTTTTTTATGCAGCAACGAAAAGCTTTAATTTTAAGACGATCAGGAACATATAACATTTTCCTTCAAAGAGTGCAAACAAAACTTATTATCATTCGATGGTGGTTTTTTTCTTCCTTCTTATTAGCCAAGGATCCACCACCTGACTTGCAAATAACTGCCTACAAATAATGGTCTGCTTGTTTTGCTGCAAAATTATTCCGCTCACGCAACGTTTTAACCACGCTCTTGTGTGAGAAACGGAAGATTGCTTCCCTTAGCTGTCAGAGAGTGATTTACATATGAAAACAAACTTGGTGATCGAATGGTTGTCACTGTCTCGCAGATTATTGATCGCAAATAATTGATCCGATCGCTAACGCCAAATAACGATATTTTGCTCAGCCTGTTAAATATTTGAATGGCCAGTAGTATTAAAAATAAATACTCTGTGTTGAAGTAACTTGTTTTTGCAATTGCCTAGCATTGGTGTTTCCCTTTTCCTGAATTAATCTTTAATTTTAAGGTGCGAACTAGAGAAAGACGATCTCCGTTTTCAAATTCTAAGCGCCTTAAATACGAAAAACCTTGTTTACGGTACAAGGAGGAAAAATACTGTCAGCTAAATAATAACTGATATGCCTCGAATTTAGCATCACTATAATTTTGTGAGTCCTAAGATAATAGGCAACTTTTTGCAAGTTTATATCATCATATACTGTATCACCTTGTCTAAAAATAATTTCTTCTTTATCTCTCAAAAGACTAGGCCTTCAAAATTCAATCGTTTGTTGCATAGTGTAGGAGCCTCGACATTAACAACTGTTAAACTTAGCTAAACTTGCCAGGTAGGTGTGGAGGTCAGTTGTGTTAACGGCGTCCCGGAGCACTAAGGAGAGCACAAATTATTTCAGTTGTGCTCAGCCTGCGAGTCTAACGGTGTTATCGTGTGATGCCAAATAGTAGCGGCGAAGACAGAATTCAGCAAAACTTAAACGAAGATAACTTTATGCAACTGCAAGTTTCACCGGCGTTCACTTCAGTTTACTACCATCGAAAAAAACTAAATCGATTTCAACTAGTTCTGATCTGAATCTAACAGACAAATCCGAAATATCGAATCTTAACAACGTTGTCATTGACTTCAAGTAGAAAACTTTCATGCAGCAAAGTTGGCAGATTGAAATTCAGGGTCTACAGAGGACTCGCCATAAGGAAAATCGCCTCACTGACAGATGTTTAGCTCGTTTGACTTAATTAAGCATGAATATGTAAATCCAAATGAATATATACATCAAACTGTGGTCAAACAATTAAACATCAATAACAAGTGTGTCAAACATCCAAAACTGACATTAACTAAAATAATATTACGCCATGGTTTTAAGCTTCCTTTAACAGATATAGAGCGATTAGATCAGTATTACGTTCATCACAAAGGAACGACGATTCTACAGAAATTGACTATCAGTCAGCTTTTGTAGTGTCTGAGAGTTAAACCGAAGGTACTGTTTCTTAAAGTTTACAGCATCTTTTCGACTTAAATCCTAGATTTGAGTATCGGATGCCTTCTTAAGACAGCTGCTTCAAAAAAAACAAAAAAACAGAACGCAGTTTGCAATGGAAAACTCTACCGACAAGGAAGACTACAGCAAGACCATTCAAGCCCTGTTTTGTACAGATCGTTCATCAGGACAACATTGGATTTTTCTGTCTGCTTTAAACAGCCTCTTCTCCGTTACCGCATTTCTAGGAAATACTTTGATCTTAGTTGCGTTATACAAAGAGACATCTCTACGTCCACCATCAAAACTCTTGTACCGCTGCCTTGCAATCACTGATCTTCTGGTCGGCCTTATTTCAGAGCCAAGCTCTGCTTTACACCTCGCTTTCCTAACAACGGAACACCGATTGACTGATCTTTGTTTTTATTTCGCAGCCCTTTCGACAATCAGTTTTACAATATTATCTGCAGTTTCTTTGCTAACACTGTCTGCGATTAGTGTTGATAGACTACTCGCTCTGATTTTGGGGTTGAGGTACAGACAAGTAGTAACTTCGAGGCGGGTTAGAGCAATTGTTATCTTCTATTGGATACCCAGCATAACTTTTGCATTGATCTCGTTTTGGAACCTCACTATTGCAAAAAGTTATCATTACACAATAATCTTACTTTGCATTTCTGTCTTAACATTTTCGTATTCGAAGATTTTCTTCACACTTCGCCACCACCATACTCAAATTCACCAACACCAAGGACAACCGGAGAGTGGAGAGGCCCCCTTGAACATAGCAAGATACAGAAAGACAGTGACTACTGCGATATGGGTACTTATGGCATTACTAGCTTGTTTTCTGCCCTACAGTATAGTCCTAGTTATCTTTACTACTCATGGATCGTCTCCGCTTCTTGATATCATTTGGGGATTAACTGCAACTCTCGTTTATTTAAATGCGTCTTTAAACCCGATCCTTTATTGCTGGAGGATGACGCATATCAAACAACAAGTAAAGAACACCATCAGGCAGATTCTTTGCTTGTCAAATGAAGTGACCTTTTAAAAACTCTCTATCGACCGAATGCTTTGCGAGCGTTTGTTTTCGTTTTGATTCTGTCGCTGAAGAAAGCGCTAGAGAAATCGAAAGGATTTTGGGCATTTTGGCGACCTCAAATTTAATATACTGGTAAAAACAGATGTAATATGTTCGCTTTTGATGCCTTTTAGCTTAGAACTTTCGTATTTCGAAATTCTGACCTCGCGTCGAGGGGTGGCAAATGTCAGCTACAAAGTTCCCGCTCCCACTTTGTGCTATGCCGAGAACTGAAACAACTCCATAAAATAAATTTGCTTTTTTATTTGCTTTCACAAGCGTATATATACAGATTGTACAGCTTTTTTCTTCGCTTAGAGTACTGCCTTAGACGTGATGCAGAATAAGAGTAATAAATACAATTTCTTTTTTTCTTTGGCGATTTCATTCCGCGCTTTAGAATCCTTATAGTGTTTTTTATCGATAACCGGTCACGTACGGATAGTAAAAAGTTTTCAGTTTGCTCATTTTGCAAGAAAACACAGCGGAGAAAGAATCTAGTTTCATCAATATAATTTCAAGAATTCTTACCATAGTTAAGCTAAAACTGGACAGGCGATGTGACAGGCGATGCGATAGTCTTTTCAGAGGGCTGAAATACGAAAAAAAATAAAATCAATTCACTGTCACTAGCCTCACTACAGCAGATGGGAGCAATTTTGATTTCTTGTACCCGAGTACATCGTAACTGTTCCTCCACCGATTCTGGACATATTTTCTCAGATAATTCTCTTGAAGAGTCTGTGTGGTCTAATCCTTCCACCGAGGTTCTTCGCAAAGTACATCGTACCGACCGTTGTTCAGCTTCTCGAATATGTCACAAACAAACAATTTTCTACTAAATGCTCTTCTCAATGTTAAGGGCGATGATGAATCTTGTCGTTAAAGGCAATAAATGTCGAATAATCCAGACGGATGCTTTGGATTATAAAGGATTGGAGAGCGAAACCATCGACAACAACAACTTGTAGGTTTTGTGGACCACGAAACCCCGGGTGCCGGGACGCGCGCAATACATGTCGGTCGACAGAAAGTCTTTAACAACAACACCTTTGTTTATTTATTTTACATTTACAGTTTTACTAAAGCATATAATAAATAGAAGAACAGAAAAATGTACACTTATTCAAAGTTGGGATACTGAAGAAACCCGAAAGTTTCCTAGTAAGTCTCAGGTTATTGTAATGTTTCTATTTAACCGGCTACTTAAGAGAATCCAGAATTGACAAGGAAAGAGATGCGTACATCTCTTAAAGAAAAATCATCCTTGAGAAATGCAAAACAATTTTTTACCCAAACCAAAGCTTTAATCTGATTTAAATGTAGTCTATCCGATTTAGAAGTAGTAAAAGCGACATATTTTATCTCCAGGTACGTGTTTTGTGGTTGCGATTGAGATGTGTTTTGACCTTTTTTATTAATATTTAGTGCTATTTCGAATGTGGAGAGACACTTACGTTACGAGTCCTTTTTCATATTCCAAATAATTTAAATGTGAAAATTATGTTTATGGTACAGGCGAGAGAAATTTTCTCAGCCAAATGACGACTAATATGCGATTAAGACTAGCGTAACAATAATTTTGCCATTGTTAAGATAAAAGAACACTTCGATCGATCAGTCTATACCGTCATGTAACAACTTTTTTTGAAAAAAGTTGTTTCTTACCAATATCTTACCCCTGTTAAGACTGGAAGGTAGGAAGCCTTTAAGGTCCTCACCAACTTCGCAGGCTCGCAGGTAACTGTAAAAGAATTAAACAATGAACTCCAAATTTGACGGCTTTTCCTAAACTTCACCTGGGAAACATCGATAGAACGTATCATTGGTCTAATTAACATCTTGATGTTTCCATGGCAACTATATCTTGACAACCAAGTTTTACAAATTTCCTTTTGTTTTGTTTTAAATGACCAAAACATTGAAGTACAACGAAGCTTTGGTATCAGTATATCTTAATCCCATAGCCACTTAAAAACATTTATATATATATTAAAAAAAAAAAAAAAAAAACTCTCAAAAAGTAGAATAATGCAATGGAAGGTTACAATAGGCCACGGTGGATATGTCAATATTCCAAGATGGCTCCGAGGCCCTCAGGACAAACTTCTTTATTTGGTGTTGTTTTGCTTGTATCCAAGTCTCTTTTGGGAATTGAGAGACAAAAGAAGCTTAAGAAATTAGAAATTTTAACCTGAAAGCCTCGGAGTCACGTTAGAATATTGATATATCGAACGTGGCCTATTGTTCTTTTTCTACATATTCACATGCAATCAGTTGCGTGTGACAAATTACACAATTGTAACCTCCCAAATGAACCACCATATATACATGGAAAAGCCTACTTAAATGACCTTGCTAATTAAATTTCCACCCCTGGACGTAATTGTGTTGTAGTTTTAAACCAGAAACTAAGCTTTGAACATACACAAAATCTGAACTGTGTGGGAAAAAGGAATTAAAAACGTTAGCCGAATCCGTCTATTTCGAAATGATCCCAAGAGTGTAGAGTTCCTTTGATAGTAAAACAAATTAAAACAGTTACGCTCTTTTTTACAAGAATATGTCTTATACGAATATTGAGACTCGTTATTGCGAAATTTTAAGAATATTTTAAGAATCAATTTTTAAATTTATTGCATTTACAAATTTTATACAATACAATGATATGTTTTTAACTAATATATACCTATAAAATTCTTCCTTTCTCTAAACGGTGAAACTATTCAAAAAACAACAAAAAAAGCACCAGCCGTATGTTCGATGCTAACAACAATTCTACAAGAAGTCATGTGCGTCATCTCAGGCTTTAATACCTGTAGGCTGGCTCTAAAATTACTTTTGCACAATCCAGACACCCAGATACATTCAAAAATAGAAATTTCATACGCTATAATCTAAGAATATTCATCCACGGCCGAAAAAAAAATAATGTTCGTATAAAAAAAGATTGCGCTGTTAAATGATCCTTGAAGATATCAAGCATGATATAATGCATTATTTCTTGTGCCATCAATCGAACAAAGAAAACTGACAAAGTTGAACTCGTCAAAATTTTTTTTTCCTAAATGAACGCGCGTTTTCAGTTAATTTACAATGTCCAACCATTTCTTGACTGTTTTCATGTGGCTGTTTTACCAAGTAGTGTCTCGGTTTTTTCCCCTTAATTTGGCCTGGTCAAAATTTATTGCTTTGTCTGTTAATAAAAGAATATCCCCAACTAAGCATTTGAAAATAACTGAACTGTTTAGAGCTTAATCAAAACAGACAGCGAATGGCTTTTTTTTTTTTTTTTCTTTTTTTTTTGTAAGAATCGGAGTCACGCTTCTATTTAAAAAACAATCATTTACGATATCAATTAATCGTGGCTGTAACCGTAAATATTACTTCCCTGGGCAAAATATCTTTATTTTATTATTTCTTACTTGTAATAAGCGACTGAGAAGCTGTCATGATATATCAATTAAAAATGACCACTTAGCAGACTTCAAATTAGAGAATCAATAAAACCACTTTTGAACGAATTTATTTCCCAGACTTAATGTTAGCTTAAGACGAGTAAAATGTAATTACATTTTGAATTAACCTTCTCTTACTTCATGCTTCGCCTCTTGTATAGATAGCTTTTGTAGACGTTCAAAGCTTAGTTTCTGGTTTAAACACAATTCCGTCCGAAGTAGGCTTCTCCATATATATATATCCAGTTTTCTTTCATCGTAGTGGTAGCTGTAAAAACTTGGTGCGTGGGAACACTTTACCCCACGCAGTAAAGGAAGCTGTCTATTACATCCTTAAACCATCGGGGCTCATCATTAACTTGAATGGTTTCTTTTTTGGCATGCGTCAATCTAGGGCGAGTCTCACTTTTCTTTACTTTACTATTAATTACAATTAGCTAATATATTTAGTCAAAGGTGTAGATGACTTTTGATTCTCAGAGGGCACGGAGTTCTACTGGCAATGGAGAATCCTAACAAAACCATTCAGGTTTTGCTTCGCTCTGTCCATTTATCTGGAAAGCATCTGCTTTTCTTTGCTGCATTTAACTATTTTCTCTCCATCACCGCTATCCTGGGAAACACTGTAATCCTAGTTGCGTTGCACAAGGAATCCTCCCTCCATCCGCCATCAAAACTACTGTGCAGCTGCCTCGCAGTCACCGATCTTTTGGTTGGAATTATTTCCCAACCAGTCCTCGCTGTCTATTTTACGTTGATTGGAATAGCAGAAGATAACTTGATTGATCTTTGTGTGTTCTCCGCAAACATTGCTGCCCTCACTTTTACAATTCTAACTGCAGTGTCCATGCTAACAATGAGTGCAATAAGTGTGGACAGACTCCTCGCTCTGTTGTTGGGATTGAGATATAGGCACGTCGTAACTTTAAAGCGAGTTCGAGCTTTAGTTCTCTCCTTCTGGATTGCCAGCGCTGCCTTTACTCTGATTATGATTAAGAATTTCGCTATTTTAAAAATGTACGGTTATACTTTAAATTCACTATGCCTTTTGGTCTCGCTCTGTTGTTATTCGAAAATCGTCTTCTCTCTTCGACATCATCAAGCTGCAATACAAGATCAGGTTCACCAAGAACAACCAAATGGAGAAACGGCACAGAACATGCAACAGTACCGAAAGACCGTATCTACTGCAGTGTGCATCCTGTTGACCTTAGTAGTATGTTATCTGCCGTACAGTATAGTTTTAGCGATAGTTACAAAAAACGGATCCTCCCCATTTCTTCATGCAATTTGGGCATTTACAACAACTCTTGTTTGTTGAAACTCGTCTTTAAACCCAATTCTTTATTTTTGGAAGATCAAAGAGGTGAGACAAGAAGTAAAGAACACGATCAGGCAGATTTTATGTCACAAATTAGTTTTAATACATTTTTTTTATCTTATAGTTTGATTTAAGATCTAAGAATCATGTTAATTTGAACTTATTCGGTGGACAGCAAAATAAATATAAAAAGGAAGAGCAATCGGAAGGCAACTCCTATGTTTGGCATGATTGCAATTAGTAATTTTTAATTAAAATTTTACCTTAAATTTACCATAGCAACTGTGGGTATATCCCATAGATAATTCAAGCAAGGCTGAATTGAGTCAGAAACTTTACATTTATTTATCTTTAATTTAAGGGGAAGTGGAATGAGATAAGTTTCATTGCCAAAAATTACAGTATTAGGAAAACGATTATAAAATCGATGTTTGTAATCTGCAAATAGATTCAAATATCTTAAACCATTTAAACAAGGGCACTTTGAAATCCTCGCAACTTTGAGGATATACGCGTAACTTGTGAAAGTCTCAAGCTATATAAGCATCATATTTATTTTAGTATTTATGTTTTATCAAATAAACTTTTATATAAAAAGTAAAAAAAAATACACCTTCTATAACATTAAAATCAAACAATATATTTCCTTTTAAGAAAACGATTTTTAATGAAATCGGTTTATTTAACCTGCCAATAAATTCTTATATCATAACCCTATTCAAACCGGGCAGTTTGAAACCCTTGCAATTTTGAGGAAAAACGCGTAACTTGTGAAAGTCTCCAGTTATGACAATTAATCAACCCCCCCCCCCCCCTTGCTTCTCTTAAAATAAGGACAACAACAACTTTGTGTGGCTGAAAATGGGGAAGTGGGTGACAGAGTGCTCAGTTAATATTTTAGCCCTATGAACCCCTGGAGTGTCAAGAAAACAAAACCTACAGCCCAAGGAGATGTAGACAGTGGATGGAGAGAAGGGAGTAGGCCTGCACTCAGGGCCACTGTAAACATTCCTGGGTAGAGAGGAGGGAGTGGACCTCCTCTCTGACTGGAGGGAGTGGGCCTCCACTAACCTAACTCCAGGGAGTAAAATTGGAGGGAGTTGGCCTCCGAAAATCGAGTCTATGGTGGCAAGAGTGTGACGAGAGGAGCACTTCATCCCCACAAAATGCAAAGCATTCCCCCCATTGACGAGCCACTGGAAAAATCTAATTAGTCCAAGAATAACAATATCCAGTATAATAATCTTCATTTCATTTAAAAACAATTTATGATGCCTTTTATTTTGCGAGGATTGAGGAAGTTTACACTATGTCAGAAATATATATTTGCGAGATGGGTCCGAAAGGAGGGGGGGGGGGGGGGGGGGATTGAGCTGAAGAGTACATTTTATCAGAGCTGCTGGTGATGTATAAAAAACCTCCCAAAACAAAAGGCATTTGTGTCACTTGGAATAACAGGCTGGCCAACTTATAACAGGCTAACTAGCTGTTGGGGGACCTGTGCCAGAACAGAGGGTGGGGTTTTTATGTACCTTTCAAAACAGTCAGAGGACCAACGACCCAGAACCTTAATAAGCCATGGGGGTAAATTGGCTGAAGCGGCTGTCCTAGCTGCGCCTATCCGGAAACTGTGCCCAACACACTACGAGATTCATGAGGATCTGAAATCATGGACCCCTGCCGATGTTCTACGGTTGAACCATAGAACATCGGCAGAGGTCCTAGTTTATTCGACACGTAGCTTAACAGTGGGAATGAAATTCCTTGACGCCTCTTCGAAAGAGACGTGTTAAGAAATCAATTTAATCAGACCGCGATCTGACAACAGAAACACGAACCCGTCAAGTTGATCGAATGAATACAGGGTCAGAAACAAGGGCACAAACAGACATTTTCATTTTTCTTATTTATCTCCAAAGACAAAACACAGAGATTATTCAACGGATAAATTGAAAAACCTGCCGCTTCAGATGCCGGTAAATGTATTTGCTAATAGAGGACGCTTCTTCGCCGTAAACAAAACAATACGGTGTCCTTGGGCATCGCAGGAATTAAATTCGGTGTTCAATTAATGTTTGATTGGTCAGGAGTGAGTTTTTTTGCAATCGCTTCTTTCCATTCAAAACAACTCGCAAAATATGGCACACGAACCGCTCGAAATAAAGTAAGAACAAGAATTTCAACAGGTATTTTTACTAAGTATAACGGCGTACTATTCTATTCACAAATTTAAATAGCCTTTAAATCTGGCCGGAACTCTGGATAGACTGATCACTTAATGGACATTACAAACCTTTCTAAAGCGGTAAATACTGCTCCTACGGCTCAGTCCCCTTTTACCAGTTAAGATCTCTGGTGCGAAGATTTGTACGGAGTTTCTTAGTTTCGACAGCAAGAGATTTTCGTTTGGAGAAGTGACGAAATCATAAGTTTGGCTCTACTTGTTCTTAGATCTACGTGACATGTCCCCTTTGTTAAAAGGAATCTAAAATAAGGAAGTCATTAGAGAAACATTTCGACACAAAGCAACCTGGAAATGATACACCAAGCAGAACTGAGTTTTCGTTACCAAATAAAACAGCTCCGAAGGTTCATCCTCGCCTTCTAAAAGAGCGTGATCTGCAGTATTTGGAACGGCTGACAGAAATAGCGGAGGGAATCGGCTTTACGTACAATGCCAATGCTCCCGGTAAGTACTTTTAAGTACTTAAATTGTGCCGCAAATTTTTAGAAAATTGCCGCACAATGAGTTGACACCATCACGTTCTAATTACCAGGGCCGAGAAATGTAGAACTTTTAAATTATCCTGGCAAAGAGACAGTCAACATGGTCAAACGCGAGATGAGCAAAAAGCGCGACTTGCGTCTGGTGATATAAGAAAAAAGAGAAACTGTCAAGCCTCGTATCCCCTTTAAGTCGCTTACACTCGAACGAGAAAAGGGTCGTCTCCTCAACTGTGAGGTCGTGCTGCCCTGGAAGCTACAAAGAAAAAGAAAACTACAAAGCAAGCCTCTCTTCACTCTCTGAAATAATAATTGGTGAGAAGGGCAAGGTAGAGAAACTTGGGAGTGTTGCGAACTAATAAATTATGGTGTCCCGTGTTGGACACTTTCACTTATGGATACTAACTGTGGGACTCTATGTTGGAAAAGTACATCGTCAGGCAGCATAAAAGATATTTAAGGGACTAATGGTACACTAATCTCTCAGTTCCCTGGATTTTTCTTCTGCTCAGCTCAGATAAATCACATTTAATAATGACAACTGTATTTCATTATTCCAGGCAAACTACTAATATTTAAATCCTCAAAATTATGCATGAAAGTATAATTTAATGAGCTTGACTGTTAGTTCCCAATGAAACACCCGGAGAATAAATTCTCACAGAACCACAGCCTAAAGAGGCTAAGCTGCTCTGCTGCTTCAGGGATTAAGCCAAACAATGTCATTTGGATGTCAATACAATTAAGATTTAAATCCTCAAAATTATGCATGAAAGTATAATTTAATGAGCTTGACTGTTAGTTCCCAAAGAAACACCCGGAGAATGAATTCTCACAGAACCACAGCCTGAAGAGCCTAAGCTGCTCTGCTGCTTCAGGGATTGAGCCAAACAATATCATTTGGGTGTCAGTACAATTACTGTAGCATTTAAATCCTCAACTTTATGCATGAAAGTATATTTAAATGAGCTTGACTGTTAGTTCCCAATGAAACACCCGGAGAATAAATTCTCACAGAATCACAGCCTAAAGAGGCTAAGCTGCTCTGCTGCTTCAGGGATTAAGCTAAACAATATTGTTTTGGTATCGAAACAATTAAGATTTAAATCATTGATAAAAAAATATGTATTAATGTTTAATTTCAGTAAGCCTGACATTTTCTTCCCAATGAAACACCCAGAGAATGAATTCTCACAGAACCACAGCCTAAAGAGGCTAAGCTGCTCTGCTGCTTCAGGGATTAAGCCAAAACAATATCATTTAGGTGTCAACACAATTAAAATTTAAATCCTCAAAATTATGCATGAAAGTATATTTAAATAAGCTTGACGGTTAGTTCCATATGAAACACCCGGAGAATAAATTCTCACAGAACCACAGCCTAGAGAGGCTAAGCTGCTCTCTTGCTTCAGGGATGAGGCTTAACAATATTTGGTGCCAAATCAAAATTAAATTCTCAAGTTTAGTAATATTTTAATAATAAATTAGTAATCAATTAGTAATAAAATGAACATTTAAAATATTTTTAAGTGTATCTAGTGGTCAAAATTCAATAGATGTGTAACCTTGAATAGGCAGGGCAAAAAAAAATGCTTAATGCAGCCATTACGTAGTGTTTGAAACTACACTCACTGTAACACTTGTGTTTTAGTGACAATGACAACAATAGACTTACTCGCTGTGATCCAATGAGGACTTACACTCACTTCATTTTTAGCCGAGGATCGTTCCTAGGACCATTTAGCATTTTTCGAACTCTTTCAAGGCTTCCAACGGTTGTTTAACCAGACTTGCTTCGACATTGCAGAGCTTGAACACGCTTTATATTTTCTGGTGAAGGTGGCGGCGTCTCGAGCAAGTAGGCGGAAAACTCACCAGTTCCCGCCATTTCATCGATTGGAAGGGAATTTATCAAAGTTTGATTGTTTTGAACTCCACTGAAACGATCATTCATCGCCTTGTAGATTTTTACCGTCGAATTGGGTTAGCAAGAATGCCAGAACTAGTGGAAACCGACCGTATACCTTTTCCTTTCCGAGCCAAACCATCGAGGTCCATCGACCTTGGCGCCAAATGTGATCGATTTCGTAAGGTCGGTGCAAACTTCAACAATACCATGGATAAACTGTTCTTGCTACGGTAGTTATAGGATTCGGTCTGTAAGACAATTCACTCGAAATTGCGTCCTGTTTGCGTAGTATCCGAACACTCGTGAATACGGATAATAGTTCACATACGACCATTCTCTCCAGCGCTCAATCTTAAATATTATTATCGCTGTCATAATAATTAACCATTCGCAATGCATGACTATTTCTTGTCTGGTCTTCTTCTTTTACTCTTGCGGTGAGATGCGTGACAGGTCGATTACCGCAAACTACACAGCGATGACAGAATTTTCGATCTCGTAACACAACCCACCGGAAATTAGAACCCATACCCTGCTGCGAATTTCAGAATCGCATGAATCTCGTCATGTTCACTTGAGTCCAGACCCCCCTTACTGATTAGGAGCCTTGTTTCCCTGGTTAGCTTTTCCCGGGTTAGGAATGCACCAGATACATAGATGAAGAGGGGTCCAGAGTCAAAAGAGGAGGGCCTGGAGTTCAGGTAGGCCACCATTGCTGAGATGGGGCACAAGGGTGAATTTGTCTTTCCAATAACGATGGTCTGTCCCTGTCTAAAAGGGTCTGTTTTGGACACCTTTAAGCGCACTAACATATACTTGGGTGAACTCATTGGCATAAAAGTTATGTCTCTGTTCATGAGATGGTGCTTGGGATCAAAAGTTTGGTTGGAAGTAAGTTCGCCTAGTCGCAGGAAGCCAAAAAATGCCAGTGTTATAGCTGCCCAGAGCATTAAGGAATCCCTATTGTCAGTATGCTGCACATTGAGGAGGTA
Source organism: Orbicella faveolata (assembly GCF_042242905.1). Lineage (NCBI taxonomy): Eukaryota > Metazoa > Cnidaria > Anthozoa > Scleractinia > Merulinidae > Orbicella > Orbicella faveolata. The sequence continues at coordinate 6,780,661 of NW_028301578.1, read as the reverse complement.
GTAAAATAAATTCAACAGTTGTAAAGTTATTGGTCTCCGTACTTTGGACTGTTGCCCTTGTAAACGCTTAATGCCTCTGAGAATAAGTCGGAGACGAAGGAAATTAGATAGAGGAAGCTCGTAGCCATGGCTGGAATGATAATTTTTGACTGCAGACAAATAGTTCTTGATAGTGGTATATTGCACACAACGGGCCATTGCACCAGAGAAATTGATTAAAACATCCTCATTAACGGGAAGGTGCGGATTGATGTTCATTTGTGAACAGAAAGTGAAAAATTGCTGCATACCAGAACTGTATGTCTTTTTGGTGCTCTGGGCAAGGGCCATCCCCAGGTAATGCTCAGCTTCCTTTGCTAGAGATTGTACAGATGGGCTGGGATGGGATCTGGCGTTGCATTGGCGTGGGGTGCTAGCTGGTGGAAGCGTTCCATCTGGAAACGAGAAAGAGAGTCTGCAATGTTGTGATTGATCCCAGGGACATGCACTGCTCGAAAATAAAAGTTATACTGCAGGGTGCAGAGTGTTAGATCCCTTACCAAGTCCATTACCCGGGGAACTTTGGATCGACGGGAATTGATGACCTCAACTACACCCTGATTATCACAATAGAACTGAATACGCTTGGATGTCCAAAGGGCCCCCCACAAGTGGCACGCAATGTTAATTGCATATAGTTCTTGCCAGAGAATGCTGATCCCTGGCTGGCCTAGTTGTTGAGATGGTAGCCACTGTCCCTGAAACCATCTTTTTTGGAAAAAAAAACCCATAACCCAGGGAGCCAGACGCATCTGTGAACAAGGAGAGGGTGTCGGAGTTTTCCCACAGAGGGGGTAGGAATAGTCCTATACTGTTCCACTGGTCCACGAACATCTGCCACATTTCAATGTCCTTGTAGAAACCTGTGGTTAGCTTTATATGATGATGGGGTTTCTTAACACCTCTGGTAAGGTGAATTATCCGTTGTAGGAAGGGGCGCCCCGGAGCGATTACCTTGCAAGCAAAATTAAGGCTACCTATCAGTGATTGAAGTTCTTGCAGGGTTGTTGACCGCCGGGATTGGAAATCGGAGAGAGCAGACTTGATCCTCTCTACCTTATCCTCGGGTAGCCTTGCCTCCATTTTCTCAGAATCTAGTATGATACCCATGAACTGAATAATTTGAGAAGGACCCTCGGTTTTGGATGCAGAGATAGGAATATTCAGAGTTTTGAAGGTCAAGATCATACTTGACAGACTTGCCCGGCAAAGTGAATCCCGCGGTGGGGTAGGACAGGGTGGTTCCACTATGAGGAAATCATCCAAGATGTGGCAGACAAAGGAAATGGAACATTTGTTGAGTAAAATGCACTCAATGGCATCAGACAATTGGTTAAAAATGTATGGGGCACAGCGAAGCCCAAATGGGAGTACCTTGTCGAAATAATACTGCCCATTCCAGAACATCCCCAAAAGTTCCCAGTCATCCGGATGGACCGGAATGAGGCGAAAAGCAGACTCTATGTCTGTTTTTCCCATGTAGCAGCCCTGGCCAAAGTTTTGAACTGCTGCAATGGCGTTGTCAATAGTAATATATTGGAGGGAGAAATCATCCTTTTCAATAAAATAATTGATGCTAGAGGTCCCAGACTTAGGGTAGGATAAATGAAATATCGTTCGGAATTTGTCGGAATGTTTTTTGGGAACAAGACCAATAGGCGAAACTTGAAAATTTTTAAAAGAGGGTGTGGAAAAAGGGCCCATGGTACGCCCTTTTAAAACCTCATCATTTAAATTTGCTGTAACCACCTCAGGATTTAAATAAGCAGTAGGTAAGTTATTTGAAAAGCGTGGGGATCTAGGACCAGAATAACCTATCCTAGCCCCCTCCCTCAGCTCTGAACACAGTTTGTTGACAAATTCCCTATCAGGATGATTGGATAAGGCCTGATGCAAGCTTTCTACATTGACAGGAGTAACTACACCACCAAAGCTACCTTTCTCGGTGGCGTGTGCTTTGGTGCTCAGGAGGTGACTTTCCCACCCTTGGGGAAGATTGTTTTTCTGTTCCATAGTTAGTGGGGCACTTGATCCCGGGGTGATCTTTCCCACACCCAGACCTGTTACATTTGTGGGCATAGATGCAAGGGGTTCTGACACAGGGAACCCCCCTGTTGAAGTTGTGACAAGTACGTTTTTCGGACCCCCTAGAGGTACTTGACGATGAGGGTCCTGACTGGAAAACCCCGATGTCTTCCTTTAGAAGTGAAGGTGCAACCGTGAAGGTTTTGAGCCATAATTGACTGTCAATGGTTGATCATTTCAATGACTTGTTAGTGGCAACCTTCTGCCGGAACTTTATGTCATACACACACCAGCCTAACCCCTTATGGAATCTAGCAGCATAGCGAATGAGAGACATATATTCTAGTAACTCAGAGGCACGGTGTGGGAACTTGCTTATTAGAACACCCATGTAGGCACTAAACGCCGTCGTACACTCCGAGATGTCAGTTATTGATGTAGTTTTGGCCTTATTTACTTTAATGACTGAATTTTCCACAGTTAAGGTAAGCGGCTCACCCTGGGACGGATTTAAAAGGTTAAAGTTCTTGGGAAGCAATTTAGATAGTTCCATGAACTCACCGGTGAGGATCTCCTTGGCCAGTTTGGCCGGCAGCTCGTGCACGGAATCCATTGCTGTGTCCGTTGCAGATCTAGAGCAATTTCCAGGACTTGGACTTGATATTTGTGATTCGGGTAGGTTATTGCTTGTGGATGCTGCTGAAGCTGCTGAAGAAGTTGCTGTAAGATCCACAGAGGATTCTCCTGCGGTGGTGGCTGGATCGGGAGCTGGTGGAGGCGAGCCACTGAAAGCGCGAACTGCGGCTTGTGCTGCGGCTGATGCGGCTTTTTCCATCGCCTTGTTTAATGACCCTTGTACGATGGATTGTACTTGGGTCAGTTGTGTGGCTGACAAAAGCCCATCTTGTGGCGCTTCCCGATCTAGTAGCTCTTGGACTTGACGCTGGAGTTGTTGGAACTGCAGTTCAAGAGCATTTTGGTTCGCCATGTGCTCGCCGCCATCTTGAATAGGGGGCGAAGTGCCAGAAAGGTTTCCTGTGTTTTGCCGTGCCTCGTCGATACGATTAATCAGGGCAGCACGTCCGCCGGTCGTTGCGAGGTTGAGCCGGCTGCACAAAGATCGCAAATCTTTAACATATAGCCTCCCAAGTTCGAGGTCTGCAGGTAAATGACCGGGGTCGGCCAACGTGGAAGTGTTCCTTGCTCGGCGAGTCGGTGGCATGTTGTCAAGACCTGTTTGGTTTATAATGTATTCAAAACACCTCGCAGAATGCAAGATCAATGAGCCCCGCGATTGCGCCGGCTAGATTCTGGCTGGGTTTACCGCTTTCCAGAAGACGGGCGAAGTAGAACAGGGAATATGCGAATAGAAAATATTCTGGACAAAATGTCGCACTGTAGTCTATCTCGTGTGAGAGCAAAAGACACTGGCCAAATTTAGCAAGCACGTATCAAGATGCTAAAGTTCACTCTGATTGGCTGGTTTTCAGGATTCTCACGTGAGGCCATCCAAGGTTGATGAACGGATGATTAGCAAGGCACATAGCTCAAAATAGGAACAAGAGTTGTTGATTAACTGAAATTTATTTCATATGTTCAATAAATTGTGATTTAAATTTATTTTAGTATTTATGTTGTAAAAACTTTATATACAAGTAAAAAACTAACCTCCTAAAAATTAAAATCAATCAATATAATTCTTAGCATTTTCCGTTTAATTTATGGTTGTGCTTCTTGTACCTTATCAATTAAGCAGCAATCCATTAAATAAAATTAAGCTGTTTATTAAGGCGTTGATATTTCCAAGGAAACGATCAGCAGAAAAACTCCAAATCGGGGGATAAACTCGAATTCTATTCAACACAGATTTCCTAAACTGCATAAATTTCCACAGCGATAAGTTTATTTAGTTGCTGGTATTTTCCAACTTTGCTTCTGACTTTACACTTTTCCATCCTGGTTAAAACAATGGAGAACATAAATTTTCAGAATATCGTAATCCGTGAAACAGTAACGCAACTTTTTCTTCGGTTCACTCTCTTTATCGTTGAATTTGTGAAAATCGACTAAACGTCCATGGTTCAAAAACGTGCATTATATTACTTCAACACATATTGTGGTGCTATTTTGAAGCAAATACATCAGTGTTGTTCATTCCTCGGTCAATTTATTTTATCACACAAGAACTTAACCGTTGAAAGTGCTTTAATCTAGCCTAGAAAATAGTTTTATTTTTGGTTATATCAGTTTCAATGCGATTTTATCATTTTTTTGATCAGCGAATGTGGCCGGCACAAAATCCTGGTATACGCATGTCAGTATACTATTGAATTTTAACCCTGGGACGTACAATGTGAGGAGGGGAGGGAGGTGGATGCCTCCCCCCCCCCCCCCCCCTTTAAGCTTTTTTCAATATTTTAAAAAGACGATTTACCTAAAGGAGCTGAAACTTTCCGTAGCTGTTCCTTCATCATCTGGGGCAACCGTAGTGTCAAAGGACATCATAAATTTACCAAACACGTCGTCGTTAAAGTCTAGTGGTTAAGTATTCACATGAAATGTAATGGAAGTAATGATAAGGCTTGGCCAAAATCCAAATGAGTAACAGAGTAGTGACGTCACTTTGCGATGTGATGACACCAAATTATCTTCTGTTAGTAGAATTGATGTGTGCATCATGTTTTGTTAATTTGGTGGCCTTAACTTTGACGGTTTTTAGGATAATGGGTACAACCTCCACAGGTCTTAGGGCTTCCAAAATTGTCTCTTGTGAATATAGCTAACTAAATGGTGTTGACAATCACTTCCCTCTTCATTTTAATAAAGACATAAGAAAAAAGGTTGTATGTTAACTAAAAGAAGTAAAAGACGTTTATGAAAGCTTTCGACAGAAGAGCTGCAGAAGAACTTGCCAGCGGCTCGTCTTCCCACAACATTTATCGTTATCCCAATCCTTCACTCAGATATTTTGGGCTATTAAATCTAGTTAATGCGTTATACATGCTCAGTCTGCCATATTGGTGAGGTTGTGTGAGGCAAAAACAAATCAAATCAAGATGAGCGACTAACAATTTCAAACATTCTTTCTGTATACCTAATGATGTTATTGGTCTTTAATTGACAGGAAAAAAATAGAAAAATAAAAAGCGAAACGTAGAAAATCCCATGCATCGAGAAGTGGTATTTGACATGCATGCTTGAAAGGAAATTGTCACGTTCACTCGATATGGTGTCTTGGCTGGTGATGTTTTCCTCAGTTGCAATTAAGTAGAGTAGCCTCCTGACAGTATTTGCATTTTGTTTCAGCAATATTATTTGATGTACGTGCACTGAATATAAATGCTCAGTCCAATACTCCAAGCGGCTGATCAATGGACTTTGACAGAAATTGAAGGCTAAGATATACTCTGTTTAAGAATTTTTGTCGCTTTTCGTGTTTCTTTGATTTCCAAAAGGTAAAAAAAAAAAAAAAAAAAAAAAACAGAAAAAAAAGCGATCAAGTAAAGCGGAATTTTTCGTAAAGGAAGTAACTCATCATAGAACTGACTAAGCTTATTAACTTTCTGTGTATCCATTTATCTTTAATGCTGCTTTTGTTTGAATTATCAAGATGGAATTATGAAGAACTTTCAAAGGTTTGTTTAAACTATCATTTTAAAACTTAATGCATACGTCACGTTTTCGCTTCTGGGTTATCACTGGTGTGAAATAATTAACTCCGGCTCCTGTAGATGACATAAATTTCCAGTTTTACTTTTCATTTGCAAATGTTAAATATCAAGACATCTGGCTTGAAAATTGACATCGTCGGGTCGCCTTCAATTCTGAAGTTATTGCTGTAGTGTTAATCGAAGGAGCGCAGTAAGATTTTTACATCAGGCTGTGTAGCTAACGTTTCGATTTAGTGCTACCCACAATGCTGCTATGAATTCTCTTTTCAATCTGTTCAAACCTATTTTCAGGTCTCGAAGCTCCAAACGATTCTACCAGTCGTAAACTGCTAGTCGGAGCTTTGCTAAAGCCATTTGCAACGTCCATGCTTGTTTCCTTTCCGGCATCATTTGATTGAGAAGACCATTTTCTGTACTTCAGGAAAGCCAACTAACTGTTCATCAAGGTCAAACGATCGCATTTGTCAGCACGGCGCAGTTGGAAAATTGCAGAGAGAACTACACAGCGACCATGGACGCAGACTATAGCGAAAGGATACAGTTTTTGTTTTGCTCTGATAACATATCTAAAAAGCTAACACTTTTCTTTTGGGTCATCTACATTGTCCTCTCAATTGCTACAGTGTCAGGGAATGCCTTGATACTACTTGCGCTACGAAAAGTGTCTTCTCTTTATCCGCCTTCCAAACTTCTGTACAGTTGCCTCGCAGTCACTGATCTTCTTGTTGGTCTTATTGTGGGGGTAGCCGGTGCTGTGCATTTTATGATGTGGAATGTGCATGAAGAGTCGGGCCGATGGATGGACCTCTGTATATACTCTGCAGGTGTTGGTGCAGCCAGTTTTACAGTTCTGACAACTGTGTCGCTGGAAATACTGACGGCAATAAGTGTGGACAGACTTCTCGCTCTGATGTTAGGTTTGAGATACAGGCAAGTTGTGACTTTAAGGCGCGTCAAAGCAATAGCTTTCTGCGTTTGGATTCCCAGCATTGCTTATGCGCTGATACTGTTTTGGGAGTACGATGCGGCAAAAATCTACGGGTACACTTTACAATCACTTTGCCTTCTGGTGTCAGCTCTTTGCTACTCGAAAATATTCTTGACCCTTCGCCATCATGTAGCCGAAGTACAAGAACACGTTCACCGAAGGCAATCGAATGAAGGTGCATCACTGAACCTGAAACGATATAGGAAAACGGTATCTATTGCGGTTTGGGTCCTGATATCATTAGTTATATGCTATATACCCCATTTAATAGTTACAGTACTATACACTATTAATGGTCTTTTGGGGATTAGCAGGAATTCTTGTTTTCTTAAGTTCGTCTTTAAACCCGCTTCTTTATTGCTGGAAGATCAAAGACGTTAGGCAAGCGGTAAAGGTAACTGTAAGACAGGTGTTATGCCTGGCGAATTAATTTATTCAACGAGATGCGTTTCACAGTGGGAACCTTCCACAATGATATGTTCTCGTTTGATTAACTACACAATTAAATAGCCTGTTGTCTACATCGAAAAGGTAGAAAAAAGCTAATCCTTTTTCGTGATAGAATACAGAGTATTTCGATTACACATCCAAATGGAGGCTAACTGAAATCGAAGCTTTGCAAATGAGTGCTAAAAATGACACCATACAGATAACGCCGAGAGCATGGTTAAGCGTAGAGAAACAAAAACACTTCAAAAAGTGTACGCCTTCAAGGCAAAACGCACTAATGTAGAAAGGCAAAAAGTGATACGGAAATGGCGATGTCCGTGTTAACCAAAGAGGCTGTGTGCATAGAAAAACTTTTGAAAAATGATTAGTTCCGCTGCGGCCAGGGCCTTGGTTTAGTTAAGTCTAAGGCCAAAGAATACACGATTTGATTAATTAGGGGATATGTATAAAGGTGATCTCGCAACCAAAATATCTAATTATGTTTAGCTGACGAGAGTGGGTTGTGTTTAGATAACTAGTACTTGTAATACTTACGCTCTTGTGTCATTAGTGATATGGGATCCAGGGAAAATGTATCTCCTGTTATTGAATGTGAAACCGATATTGCACGCAATTATCGCTTGACAATTTCAAGAATATCATTTCTTATTACCTTTATTAGTCAGTAACTCCATCAGAGGGTTGTCTGTCGCATCAAGCTGAGCAAGGAAGTGCGCTGCAAGTTAATTAAAAATATAAGCCCGCAACGCGTACTTGTGAGCTTATAATTAGTTTTATTGCATTCGGTTGGAGTTTGCTTTTAAAAATCAGTATCTGGGAGTTAGATTGCTATAAGTGAGAAGGCAATCACTGCAAAGATAAAGGGGTTACTTTGAAACTGGAGACGTTGTACTCATGATAGAAAACTTGTGGCCCCTCAGTCGCATCCTGGGAATAAAACCAAACAAGAGAGACGGGCTTGTGAGCAGAGTTAGGCTGAAAACCAAGTCCGCAGTCCTGGAAAGATCGTTCTCCTAGAGGCTCTTAGACTCCACGAGAGTAGCTAAATGTTGTTGATCTTGATGTCCTCATTAGACCGCAAGCAGTCTCTCTTTTGCCCGGAACTCCGTAGGGAAGAACGCAGTGAAGAAAGGAAAACAATTGTGACTACGAGTGTGACATGCGAGATGCGAGCGGAGAAGCCGCAAGCCGCGAGTAGCGCGGGCGGCTCGTGGCTTTGCATATCACGCTCGCAAGCTCACGACCCACCCGGCTTGCGTGAGTTGCGTTCTTCTTTGCGTTCTTCCCCACGGATTTTCGAGCAAAAGAGAGACAGCTCGCAGTCTATGCCCTCAACCAAGAAGTTTGCTTGTAACGTCAGAGAACAATTGTTTCTTTTTTGACTTGATTGTAATGAACCATGTCGAATGGATTTAATGACAATGTTACTCAAGTTTTATTTTAACAAGATAAGAATCAAAGCTGCAAAGTTTGTGGGGTTGTGTATACTTCTACATTAAAATACGTTAATTAAAATATATATATATGTAAAATAAACTTGATTCGTTCGGTAAGATTTTTCTTCAGTATGACTGTTATGTCATGTTTTGGTGTTAACTGAGCATGAATTCAAAACGTAAACAAAAGAACAAGCTTAAATTTTGGCCTGTAGCGATTTTAAAGCTCCCATTCGATTTGAGTGCATGAAAATCTTCTCACTCGCCCAAAGGGAAATTTGCTCCTCCCATTTTGTGAGGTACGGTGGTCGAGGAATTCAGAGAAAGCTTAGGAATGACTGATGTGCCAGAACTTGATAGCATTGACAGAAAAGGCGATTCAAGCTAGTTTTTCCTTGCCTAAAGATATATTTAACCTATACCCACGGCTGCAAAAGCGAGGGGACAACCATTAGTTCCAGTTGACCAGTCACACAGATGTTCCTATCAATAAGGTGGTGTGCGTCTTACGAACACATTGCTACCAAGTCAACTTGGTTCTTCTCCACTGGCGGGTTCTTTGTGATCAATTTGGATGGCAGGATGAGGTCCTTTGCGAATCTGTTCGAGGGTCGAAACCTATAAGTTTTCGAATTCGCGCTGTCCAACCCATTCACGGGTATCAAGAAGACAGTCCTTTCGGAAAAAAGCCCACAATTTGCTGTCGGTAACCGGTCAAGATTGCTGGGACCAAATGAATCAAACCGCAAGTCTACCGGTCAACTTCGTTCACATAACGAAAAATATTATTTCGTATCTGGAAGCTGCGCTTCCGACAATAATTTTTGCTACATATTTTAGTTTGCATTGCAGGATTACGATCCACTCGAAGTTGAAATGTGTACAATTTCGTAAAGAACTGCGTTTGTACTTTGGACTCTACCTCATGCACTATGACGACGAGCCTTCAAACCATTAGGCGTTCTCATTATATTCGCGAAGTTTATTCAGAGCAAAACAGTGTGTATAATTGATTTTCTAAGACCGGGAATGTACCTACCATCTGTAAAAGGCAAATAATTTCCGGAATAAGTAGTTGCAGCTTTCTTTCTTGCACCATATGAATTTACTCATTACTCATAATATAAATCATTGACTAGCTCATTGACGAATTCTAATGGAATTCTTTTCCTGTAGCTTGTGCACATGCGCTCCCTTCTCTCAATTTTTTGGAGGGAAGACGGCGAATATGCACAGGCTATTTTCCTGCTAGTGGGGAATTTCCTTTTAATTTACAATTTCAGTCAAATGAAGTTAGTTTAGGTTGCTGTCAACAGTTTCCAGCATCTTTTCTGGGATGCATCGGTAGACTACTGATGCGGTTCTATTATGTACCAAGGTATGTGTGGGGCTCAAGACAGTACAGCTACTGCACGAATGTAATTTTTTGAACATGAGATATTTCGTAAACATCAGGCTAGATAGCTATTCCTTATTTAGGCTCGGCTATAGTTTTATCTGGGAGTAATTCTGCTTTAGAATGCGTACCTACTGAATATTATAGGGTTACGTAGTTCATCTACTGAGCGTATTCAGCATAAGTCTTTGCACAAGCCACATTGGCAATTGGCAATTGGCAATTGGCTTTCCATTTTCGGCGCATTACCACCATTCTTTTTCTGTTGATGCTAGTTTACAGTTTCACGAAACAGTATAGGTTAACAACACAAACACTGTGCCCCTAGCATTAATAAGAACAAAAGAGGTGCAAATTAACAAGATCGAATCAAAATAGACGTTTTAAAGAGGTGCATGTCAACTGGCCTAAACATCGATGAGCAGAATGTCATCACTTCTGGACGTTACCATGGAAACGGTAAATGTCTGAAAACGCTATTTATGTTTTAAAACACCTCGTCACGAATTCGCTTTCAGTTTCTCAGACAAAAGACAGAAGTTAAATTGACTACTGTAATTATTAATTTAATTATTAATTTAATTACCTCGCATTTACATTCTTCTGTGACACATTTCACCTGGCATCTGACCCGAGCAAAACTTCCCTCTTAAAGAAATGTGAAATAAAATAGGCCCAGTGCATGTTTGACTTTTTAACATGGTCTTTTGGAGGAGAAGTAATAGATTTCTCAGGCAATTTTTCATCTTACATGATTGCGGGATGTTAGAATAGCAGGTAAAATAGGAATAACTAGCTCATCATTTTTTTACAGAGCATCATGCCGTTAGCAGTTGAGATTACTCAATCTACCTGTCTTGTGACGAGGGACGGATAAAATGCTTCACTGGAGAATGTAGATGCGCGAATGAAAGGCACACACTATTTTAAACATGGCCAAATTGACAGTTGCTCTCTCTATTAAGAAGGCCATCTGAGTGAAAGGAAAACAATTTCGGAAAGTACCACTTGCACTTTTCTTTTCCAACTATATGAACTCAGTTATTACAAAGTTGCAAAATCAATCCTTTCTAAGCAAGCAGACATCAAGAAGCAAGCAGATATCAGTACATTATGACATTAAATGCGGTGTTCAAAGGCGGGTGATTCCATATAAAAGCGCTGTCTCGTCTGACTGGGAGGAGACACCTTACCAAAAGTCGTCCACAATTACACAAACATCGATACAGCTATGTCAGATCTTGTTTTCTGGACTATGGCCGCTGAATAATTTACTCGTTCGACTTTGGATTCGCCTTCCGGGCTCTTTTGAATATTGTACAACTTGTAAAAATACAGGCCTCTTTCATCTATATTGGGGAAAGAAATAGCCGTAAAAAAATTGCCTCAGGGAGAGATGTGATGGCCGTTTTCCCAACAGGCTTTGGCCAAAGCATGGTTTTTACCGTGTTTCACTGTTTGCGCTCACCAAACAAGAATTGTCGTCTACGAGAACCAGTCTCGTTGTTATTTTGCTGTTAAAGAGCATCATCGACGACCAAATGTCATAAATATTATCGCTGAACTTACTTTAATTCACAGCAATGGAATCGTCGTCTGATGTTTTATGTTCTTTTGTTGTTTGAGGACTTCGATCGCGGCTTGCTTCACTTTCTGCAGGCTCGAGTAGATGAAATTATGAAGTTTAAAAGCGTTTCTTATTTTACGAACACAGGCATGGCACACACGATCAGATGACGTGTCTGATTTTTCTATTTCTAGACCAATTTCAGATTTTTGACAAAGTGTCATTTTGAAATCCTTCACGCTGAGAGACCTTGAAAAGGTTTTGAATGGAACTGATTAAATTTTCCGAATTTGATCTTGAGCGGACAACAACAAAGTCTACAATTACCGTTTACACTTCTCTCGATTCCTTCCTTGACAAGCTTTGCCCGGGTTTCGCAGCCATCGAGCAAACACCGCATCACCATAGCATCGGATAGTTTTGCTTTGACAGACTCAACAGTATCACAGCGACTTTTTCCTACCAAGTTGGCTGGAAGTTTCTTATTACGATCTATGCTCTGATCAGCTATGTTAATACGATTCACAAAACCTGTCATCGGGTTGTCAAAATATGTAATACCCCTGGTAATATAGGGGGTGGCGATAAAAAATGTTAATTTTAAGCCTAACTAGTTTGACAAACACAAAACCTGTCTGATCGTGTTCTTCACTTCTTGTTTCACTTCCTTGATCTTCCAGCAATAAAGAATTGGGTTGAGAGATGAATTTAAAGAAAGAAGAGATGCTGCGGATTCCCAAATGGCATCAAGAAATGGAGATGATCCATGAATCGTAATTATAGCTATGGCTATACTGTATGGCATATAGCAAGCTATTAATGTAACTTCTACCCAAATTGCAGTAGTCACTGTTTTTCTGTATCTTGCAATATTGAAGGGAATTTCTCCACCGTTGGGCTGTCCTTGCGGTTGCTGAGCTTGAATTTGATTTTGGCGAAGCGTGAATAAAATTTTCAAATAACAAAAGAGTGAGACCAAGATGCAAACTAATATCAATGTGTAGTTATAGCTTTTTCCAATCGAGAATTCCCATATCATCATTACAGCAAAACCAAGGCTTACAATCCAAAAGGAAGTAATTAACGCTCGAACTCGCCGTAAGGTTACAATTTGTCTGTATCTCAATCCCAACGACAGAGCGAGAAGTCTGTCCACACTTATTGCGGTCATAGTTAGCAAAGAAACTGCAGACAGAGTTGTAAAACTAACTGCAGCAATAGTTGCGAAGTAAAAACAAAAATTACTCGACCGTTGTTCGGTTGCCAAGAGCACGTAGTATGCAGCAAGGCTTGGCTCTAATATGAGGCCTACCAACAGATCAGTGGTTGCGAGGCAGCGGTACAGATGTTTTGATGGCGGATGAAGGGAAGTCTCCTTGTGCAACGCGACTAAGATCAGCGTATTGCCAAGGATAGCAGCAATGGAAACGAAAACGTTTACAGCAGAAAGAAACGTCAATTGTCTTCCTGATGAATGTGCTGTGCAAAGAAGCAGCTGAATGGTCTTCTTGTGATCTGTAATTCCTGTGGAGTTTTCCATTGCTTCTCGAGTTTCCGTGTTGCGACAAGGAATAATGAAAATTAGCTGCGACGCTGATAATCAGTTCAAATTAAGTCATATTTAGTCACGTGAGCTGGTTCAACAGGGCATCTTGACAGTCTCAAACTTTACCTCCAAACTTTGATCTATACTGAGCAAGATACCCAAAAGACTTAATGTACTTTAGTTATCTTAAAGAACACTTTCCACTTATACAGAAAGAATAAAACGAACCACTCAACGCCGGAGAAGCTTTATTTCTACGGGTATATAGGCCTACCTTCCACACTAATCCATCACGAAAACGGAGCTTTTCGAAATTGAAAACGCAGCCGGCTTCGCGTTTCAGTGTGGACCGAAGACATTTTGAAATCAGAGTTTTGCGAAAACGATGACGTCACGATAATCATGTGATCTTTCCTCAAACACAAATCCAAAATGACCGATCATTGTTTCAGTTTTCAAATTTATCCCACGTAGTGTGGACGGGAAACGTTTGATGCGTTTTCAAAGTGAAAATTTCGTTTTCAAATTTCTCCGGCCTGGTCATTGTGGACAGGGCCTAAGCTGGATATAACCCGAATAAAGCAAGGAGTCTGAGAAAAAAACAGAAGTCGAAAGAAACGATTCATTTTCATCCCACTAGGAAAAAAATGGAGTGTAGTTTTTTGTCGAGGGTCGAGGTTCGAGGGTAAAATGTTGAGGGTCGAGGGTGCGGGCGAATAAACAAGAGCGCTGTTTGGTATCGATTCCAAGAGACTACAATATTACCGTAAATGTAAATGCTACTTGATTAAGCCATATCTCACAGTGGTGCTAAAATCAATTACGAAGTCTGGAGTTGTCAAGCTGGTAGGACGCGTTTTATTCGAAAGTTCATGTAATGTCAAAACCAACGGCCAGAAGCATATCACCTAGGGTTCTAGATAATATGCTTCTGCAAAGGCTTAATCGCTTGCTATTTACTAAGTAAATCCTCATATCTGAACCCACCCAGAAAGTCGTCGGTCTAACCTTTATGTACGCAGCTTCGGAAATTTCGAAATAACGCTTATCCAATAATAACTGCTTTTATTTATGGGAAAACAAGATGGTGGTCTCAAATGGATGAAATCTCCTCACACAAAGATTCACCTTTATAAGCACCAATTTGATTGGTTGTTCATAATAGCTCCAATCTGATTGGTGTGATATACATTAGATACAGCAATCAATAGTCTTAAAAGAAGAAATAACTAAATAAGTCCACGAGTAATGTAATCTTAAGAGCTGTTAGTGAGTGTAAGAAAACCAAACACCAAGAAATCACTCTATGCTTTCGCAAGGGACACAGACAATACAGTGAACCAATCAAAACTCGAAGTAATGACATACATGTAGCTGACACGAAGAGCGGAAAACCGTGTGCGAGCGAGTTGTGATTGGTTTTGGTTTTACTTCTGATTGGATGAAAACGTGGCGCGCGTTTTCTCTTAAGCTATTCCTGTAGTGTAGTGTTAAAAAAAAACAATTACTTTTCTACACTTAAATGAAAACTGCTCTAAAATGTTTAATTGAGTTTAATTATTTACCTATGTTGAGTAAATTGTTACTTATCAAGTTTCTTAAAATGTTGCTATCTTTATTTACTTCGAGCAAGAAGAGCTTTTAAATAAGTGCTATATGGAATCTGTGGAATTTTCAGTCAAAATGTAAATAATATGGGTAAAAATAACGATGGCGGGGTATAGAAGATGGGGCACAGAGGGTGGGAGTAAGGACAGCCACGCAAAAGAGGGGTAGGAACTTTGGACCTATATACCTATTTAAACCTGATGAGCTCATTGATAATTCCTGGCCACCTTTAAGTTTAGCCCTTTATCGACCATCCAGTCACTGAACACATTCACGCACAATTTGCTGGTAAACATACATTAAACCCATGCCATATTTAAAACCCACTGTTAATAAAGAAATTCTGCATTCTGGATGAAGACATTTTGTGTCCTTTTATGTTCCACTTCGATTTTGATTTTTGAGTAGCAAATGTGTTCAGTCTTTTTTGGGGGGGGGGGGGGGGAGGGGGGGCTACATTAGAAGGGTTTCTTTGCTACAACCCTGTCCTGTAATCTTCTATATTCTCCTGCCCCATCAACCCCTCTTTAACCACACCCCTTTCCCTCCAAAACATAAAAAAATTGTTCTAAAAAAATACATGTCAATGAAACTACATTTAAAAATCGCGCTTAATTGTATTTGTTTTCTGGATTCAGCATTATTCCACGTCACGAGTCATATAAACCACCCCCTGCAATCCAAACGATCTTATCTACATTTTTTCCCTTTACATATTCCCCATGCAAAAAGTTTGTTATAGCCCCTTAGGTCCCACTTTTACTACATAACTGGTAAATAAATATGTTATTCATTTACAGCAGGACTACTGTTAACCAAGGTCCTTGTTTACGTCAAAATTTAAAAGTATATATGTTGTTCCACGCAACACCCATTCCTCTCCTACAGAATTGGTTTAAAAACTTCTCCCCACTCTAGCTTAATTCCCACTTTCCTTAAAAAAAAGGCTTTTGAGCCTCATCTGCCTCAGACGTTCTAATAACCTTCCATGCAGTGGGTATATGGACATTTCCCAGAATTACACAATTTTTCAGTCAATGTTTGAGAGTATTCCAAATTAAATACAAGTGGGTAAGGTTAACAAAAATAATTGAGAGAAATAATCACTCAATGGTATGCAAAACTGAATTCAAAAGTTGACACTACCATATCCTGATTCTAAATCTTGCAGAAATGAGCCCTGAAAAATAAAATTATCATCTACATGGGAAGTTGTTCTATCAGCTCTGTCTGTAAAAAAAAAAAAAAATAAAAATAATAATTATAATAATAAAACAAAAAATACAAACACATACATACATGTGTACACCTAATTACATACTGTTCAATTACTCCATTCCCCTCTTATTGGTCGAAATTCATGTGCATATTAATTATGTGCAATAGTACCAAAGGATATAGCAGTAGTAAACTGCTTGCTGACGGTAAAACCTAAAAAGGCTTCCTGAGTGAGGTAGTTTTTTTCAGAGAAATTGCTAGGCATCATCATAATTAAAGTAACACTGATAAAACATGATTATCATTTCAGATAAAATGGCCACACCACTATATAGGCAAATTCGGATAATGTGTTTACATCGTTAATTGCCACCCGATTCAGACCCCAATGATTCATTTGGGGGGTTACATCTGTACAATTTGCTACACCATGCAACTGATTGCATGAAGCTGATTGGGAGTGTGTCCAAGCAGATTGTAACAACCCAAAAGAATCATCACATGATTTGAATTGTGTAGGATACAAACATGTTAGCTGAATCCCTCTATTGCAGACTAGAACAGACTTGGAAATGGGTACTTTTGAGGTTTACAGAGTTTGGCTGTCTAGACTAGAATCTTTGAAACTATATCTAAAATCATGGATGTTATCCTTCTGGTCTTAATTGCACTTTGATTCTATAAGTGACTTGATATGATTTCATTGCTGGCCACTCTGTGGAATCTTCTCTCCAACTTTAGGCTTTCATGTTGCACCATGAAAAAAACCCAAAGCAGCAAAATCAGTCACACGTTGGCCAGCTACTGTATATGGAGACTGCTGCTGTATACATGTATGGACCTTGCTGAATTTGCTCAACTGTGTTTGCATCATGATCAACCATGGAGGGACTCTGAGGACAGCTGATGTAAGGCATCTCAAAGCTTTGCTGCAGCTCCACTAACACTGTTCAGCTATTCCTCAGATGGTAATTGAACAAAACACACATGCACAAATTCGGCAGTATTTGCTCTAGAGTCATTGCCAAAAATGCCCTCATGGTCTGCTCTAAGAAGAACTTCATACATGCAGGAAATGATCTGTGTCATTCTTTCAAAAATGGAAATCCTGGAGGCTTTGTTGGTCTAGGCCGGACCCCCTCAAAGGCATCATGGGCTTGGTGAGCTGGAAGAAGGGAGCATCAGTTACTCTATGTACATTCAATAAATTAAGAAATGGATGTAACAATTGTCAAAACTGGTAAAAGAGAAAGAGAGAAAGAAAGAAAGAAAGAAAGAAAGAAAGAAAGAAAGAAAGAAAGAAAGAAAGAAAGAAAGAAAGAAAGAAAGAAAGAAAGAAAGAAAGAAAGAAAGAAAAAAGAAAGAAAGAAAGAAAGAAAGAAAGAAGGAAGGGAACAGAAGAGAATGGAAGGGAAGGAAACAGAAGGGAAGGGAAGGAAGGGAATGGAAGGGAAGGGAAGGGAAGGGAAGGGAAGGGGAGGGAAGGGAAGACTACATGTACATGTACCCTTAATAATTAAAAATATAATTGTATTCTTCTCCGCATAGACTGTAAGTTGCAGGCTGGAAGTCAGCCCATATTAAATTATAGTACGACAACCTTTGAGGTATTAACTAAATATAATTTATTATAATTATTAGTAACAAGAATTTTGGTCTCTTCAGGACCATGTAAATGATTGAAATATAGAAGTCATGTATTTGATAATGCATGCAATAAAGTCTGCTTGTTCCTAGCTAATTACCATAAACTCACATTTGTAGAAATCATCAAACAAGTCAACATCTCTTAGCAGGTCCCTCACTTTGTCTAAAACCTGTTTGAGAAAGAAAAACGACAAAAGATGTGAAATATTTAAGCAAGCAGACACATGTATACATGTACAGCTGCTTCCCTTTGATTTAATTTGCAACGTTTGCTTCTGTTTTGTTTTATTTTGTTCTTGTTGGTTTGTTTGTTTGTTTTTCCAAAATGTAAATTACAAGAAAGCCATGGTGTTCTTGCAGCATACAGAACTGTGCAACAATGTAGATCTCCAGCTGTAGCACCAAGATGCACATACATGTAGGCCTGTACATGTTATGCGTGTTAAGGTGTTTCATACTCACAAATTGCAAAGTATACAATTGTACAATATAGGTAAAATGTTCTGCGTGCACTATGTGCTTATGTAAAGTACATAATCATGTTAAGTAAAGTATGATGCTCCAGTTGCATAAAGGTAAGAATTTCTTGATTTACTTGAATGTGGGATTAACAGAAGAAAGCAGTGGCTGATATCCATAGGGGAGGAGGAGACAAGGGGAGCACATTTTCATGTTTTCAATTTGCACCCCACCCTTCTGTTCCGGAACCCTATCTTGTAAGGACAAATTAACAGTTGTCAGCTCTACATTAGCTCTACAGCACTGTAAGTTTAAATTCAAACTTTTTTCCCTAAAGGTTTCTGCATCATTGTCAAGTACTTACAGCTTACATACATGCACTACATAGGTTACATTTTCTTAACATTTGTTTAGCACATAGTTCTAAATTAAAGCAATAATGTTATTAATAACAATTAAAATTAATCATAGAAAATTTCTTACTGTTGCATCCTCAACAGCCTTCGCATTTGAATTCCAGATTTGAATGATGTCATCTCTGTCACGCACACTGACACTTATGCCACACACCTCGTCATCTGTAATTTAAACAGTTGTTGATTTTAGTGGACAATTTTCCATTTATTTAATGTAAATTTATTAACAGTCAATAATCTATGTACATACTATTCAGTTTGATTATTAGACAAGTCAACTTGCGATTTCTTAGAGAGTTCATTCTTACCAGGGCCAAAATAAGTTGTGTTTACTTACATATAGTAATAAAAATGCAACCATAATTTAGGAAGTACTAATACCTTCTCTTACGCTGCCAACAAATTGTTCACCAATGGCTGCCAAAAGCAATTCTTTCCAGACCTTATCCTATGTACACAGGAAAAAAAAAACAGAGTTGAGTAACTTTGAAAATTACTAAAATTCATAAAAATTCCTGACTAGAATAAAATTAATTCCAAATGTAATTTAAAATGCAATTACAGTGTACTCATTCCAAAATGTTCTGCATCAAGATGTCATGTACAATGTTCCTTAGCCTGCAAAACTCAAGCTTAGATTTCAAATTTGCCATCATGTCAAAATTCAGACAGAAACAATTGATGAGAACTTCAGTGGTGAAAAAAAAAAAACAAAAACTGATGTCCAATGTCCTCACTAAATTTAGTTACTATGCACATCAATGTAACGTGTTTACTCAGCTAGCGATGAAGAATGGTCCTCAAAAATCAGGGGTCTTGCAACATTTTTCTGAATTCATGGGTCTCGCAGTCTTGTTTTTTGGCAGTTTAAATGTGCACCTTGCAGTCTCGATTTTTTGTTAAAGCTGTTGTAAGTGCCCCTATAGCACAAGTTTCTATCCCTTGTTTGATTTGGTTTAATCTTTAAAGTCACACTAGGTGGCTTGTCATGCGCTCTTAAGTTGTCTCACGTTTCCATACAGAGCGCGTGTTGCGGTAGACATCTATTGTGTAATTCAATACAATTTAGGAAAAAAGGACCTTTGATCAGTTTTCGCAAGCACTCGTGCTCCGAAGGAAAAGAAATTACATCCTATTGCCTGTTAGTCACATCGAAGGAAGGAAAGGTTCTACTGATGTCAACTCTCGCCAGATCCGGCAATAATGTAAGTCTGATTTACCTGGAATATTTCTTAAGCTATTTGCTTGGCCCTAATTTCGTAAATCAATTGTTTCTAGTTTCACGATACGATACAACAATAAAGAAGGCGTTCCTAAAGAAGTTTGGTGCAAAATAGTTGTGTTTATCCGTGGATTTTGTGCGGTCCAGCTAGCGGTGGACAAGCGCCGCTATAGCTGTCGTCAGTATCGATCGGAGTCTCAAACGTTGTAACAATTCTAAGAAAGTCTTTAGTCCCAATTTTTTTGTTTGGTTTTACAAATGACGTCTGAATTAGCTAGAATAAGACCCTCTTAGAGTCTGAACATGTTGCAGTTGCATGTAAATTACTTTGAAGTCTCAGTCTCACAACTCAAAAACTCAAAACAAATGACTTACTGTGTTTTGCTTGGAGCACCTCATTTTCCAGTAGCCTCCATTAACATTCTCTTTGTCTTCCCTATTTATTCATGGAAATATTATTCAGTTTAGGATTAAAGTACATCCATGGATGACTTTACTAATCTTAAGTGTAATATACCAAAGGGGGAAAAGACTGGACAGCTTATAACTAGACGTTCTGTTGGATCATTTAAGAATGAGATTCAATAATTAGCTACCATCTAAAAATCAATTTCTAGTGTGGGACTAAGAAAAAAATTTTTAAAAAAAATTATCCATGAATCTACAGTAAGTTTGGAAAGGACACAGATCACAGAGGCTCCACCTAAGGCATTTTAGACACAATTCTTCACTGCTGTTCCTCCCACTCCACATCCTTTGTAGTGTATACAATCATGTACACTTGACAACGTGGAATGGCCCTTTTTATACTAAGAGACAAATTATCTGATACTAAATTTATGTTAGGAGACAATTTATCCATCAGATGGAAGCACCTTAAATCTGTCTAGGTATAACCCAGTTTTTAGACAAATTACATGTGGCAAAATTCGTCTTTGGTTGTTTCATCTGTCAGTACGTACGTCTTGAATATGTACTGACAGATAAATCTGTCAAAGAACAATATCTGTCTCAAGCAGATGAATTATCCACCTCAGGGCCTCTTCGCATGAGCCTGGTAACCAGGCTGGCTCAGCTACTGGGACAAATTTTATGGTCTGTTCATATGGGAGATTTCAGCCCAGTCGACCTGAATGAAATTCAAGAAACAAAACCAAAATGGTGGAACATAAACTTGTATCATTCGCGACTGCCATACATGTAGCTTTGTGGACTATTACAAGTAACTTTACTAATAAAGCTACAATTGGGGACAAAACTCTTAGGACAATTAACACGCTATGCCTTAATTATATTTCTCCTCCTTTCCTCCTCACCCCCAAGCAATGTTGTAGTTTGTGCAGCCCTGTACACTTTCACATGTCCTGCAAGTGTTTCGTCATCCCAACATTGTTTGGAGGGGGAGGGGAGGGCCATTCTCGGTATCCACGTGGTTAGAGAAGTTCATATTATGCTACGTCTGATTATTTGATAACTTAAGGATGTGGAAGCAAGGTTTTGGATAACTGTTCCAAGGATTTTTGTCCTCCATTGTAGTTTGTATACATGTACCTCTGATGTGGAAATACATACAAAACAAAAAAAATACACCATATATTTTGGCTGCTACAGTATGTTGCGAAAGCAAAGCTATTTTGTCACAAAGTTTGGTCCCTGTCACCCGGGCTGGAGTGTTCATATGGAAAAATTTCCATCCCGGTTACCAAGATCTCGGCTGCAAAAACCGAGATCTCAGTAACTGAGCCAGCCCAGCTTCTCATATGAACATATCAAAATTTCACGAAAAAAAAATTCAAGGAAAGAGTGGGGAGGCGAGATCTCGGAAACCGAGCCAGCCCAGTTGACTGGGCTCATATGAAGAGGAGCTCAGACAGCTAACTCATCTCAGACAGATAAAACATAGCATAAATTTGGGCAATATTAATCAAATTGCAATTGTTTGGGTACAAAAACATGTCCAGGGGTAATATAATCACGCATTACCAAATTGTACTGTAATGCACAATGTTCACTTGAGATGTTGAAGACAAGTTCTAAGTGACAAACAGGAAAAAAGGGTTAAATTTTTCAAGACGAACCATTTGAAAGGTACATGTACTTTGTCATGTTTTCAATATTATGTTAATTCCTTACCATAATGGCTTTCTCTCTCCCCTCATAAAGTGATAGCTCGTTCTCATATCCAGACATGACGTGAGTGGTATGTTATTGAAGACACTCCAGAAACTCTAAGAATTTGAAATCGACAAAATGAATATCATTGCAGTATAAAATCAAATATATTGTACCTACACTGTATTTAAATTATCAAATTATCAAATTATCAAATTTGTACCATTGCCTAACATGTGTACCTACAGTAATCCACAGTCTTTGTGCTCAAAATTTCGCCATAGAAATACCATGCACTTAGGTTTTAGTTCTCGACCTTTGAACTTTTATAACTTAGAAGTTAACTACGCAGGCAAAAAAATCGCGTTATTGCCCGAGATAAGCTCTTGTTTTGATCTTATATTTTGACGTGGAGAAGACTCAAGAGTATTGATCACTACACGTTGAAGATCTTTGAAAACAGTAAACGAATCACACAAATATTTGCGAAAGAAATTAAAAACTCCTTATGGAGGCCCGATCCTCTAGAAAATCGTCATTTTCATTTCAAAACAAACCAGCTCATCATTAATTCACCCTTGCTGTCAAACAAAGCACCGGCTGTAGGAATCAAGATATTGTTAAGATTAAACGAACATTTGAGCTACGTTTCTCTTAGTTTTGCCTTATTTCATTGACCTTTTGAAACTTGAGGTTTAAAACTTTAAAACTCCACTTAGACAATAAGTATCCATGTGTGGTAAGGTTATAGACTTTACTGCAAAAATTTGACAGCTCAAGTTACGAGAAATTTTCGCTTTGTCGTTCGAATTAGCTTACATTCAACATAAGAAAAATACCTGAATTGTATGAACAGTGTACACTTTTCGCAGATTCGCTGCATATTCCGCTGCTGTTGCCCCTCGAACATATCTAGAAATAAATAATCACCGCTTAAGGTGAGGAGCACAAGTTTATAGCATAAAAATATTTTTTTGGCGGAGACGATACTCACTTGTCATGCCATAACGTCCAAGCAGTATTTAATGGAATTCCACTCTTTTCAGAACTTTCTAGTTCGTTCAGAGACTTCCTTGATAGATGTGGCGATTTATTGTTGTCTTCAGAGCTGCCATCTTCTAGTTTTGAGACGCAATTGTGCAAGAAAGCAGTTGACAACATGGGGGAAGCACTCGGCTCGACCGCCATTTCCACAGCGGTGTTGTGAAACCACAACAAATTACGTCATGAGTGTTCCACATCTTCTATTGTGTGCCACTTCGTCCCCCTCCCTCCCCTGGCCGGTAAGTTATTTTGGCTTCACTCGTCACCTGTCATGTTGAATTTACTCCAGTTTCTTGAAAACCCAACAAAGAAACCTTAAAATCTATCAATTTTTTAACGTAAAAACAATAAGAATCATTTTTAACAAGGAGCGAAACGAAAAAATTATCTTCAAAACAGTTCGCCAGCCTATCCCCAGTAATTGCTAATTTTGTCGGTTCAATAATTTAAGGCGAGGCTGCCAAGCTATTCCAAGTCCAACATGGCGTCTTTAGCTGAACAGTTGCGCTCTTTATCGACTCCAGCACCAAGCCGTTTTGATCTAGATGAAGACGAATTTGATGTCACAAGAGCTCAGGCAATCGATAAAGGAGACGAAGATGGGGACATTGAAAGCGAAACTGTTTCAGCCATCAGTGATCTGCGTAAGAAAACCGCTCCTCTCTTACACGATGTTGATAAGAAGTACGCGGGCCGTAGGGTTTCACGTGCCCAGATTGAAGCTTCGCGAAGTCATCATGTTGATGATTCGGATGGAGAAGAGGAAGGTACATTAGAGAGTGATTCCGAAGGTATAGCACTAAAAAAATTAACTGTGGTAGAAATGTGAGATGAGTCCCTAAATATTTCAGTGAGTCTGTGCGTGTCTTAGTTGAAGCACACACGTGGAGCTTCAACCCTCTGAGCTCGTCATTTTTGGATTTAGGAACTTATCTAGTTTGAGCCCGGCATAAGTTATTGATGCATTGATGGATTAAGTATTCATATTGAACATTGCTTAATCTCCCAATGTAGAGGAAATCTGGTGATGAAATTTCTGTTACGTTAATAAATAGCCAAGATCGAGGTGCCAACATTATTTTGTTTTTCATTTCTTTGTTAAGGGTCTTACATGTAGCTTTTTTTGTCAATCTAGGTAGCATCAGTGGATTGAGAATGCCAGAAGATGAAGGTGATAATGACCCAGATGTTGATGATAGTGAGGATCAAGAGGTTACTGTGAGGAAGCGGAAAAATGGTATAACTGGTAGCAATTACGATGACGAGGATGAGGATGATAACAGCAGTGGTGGTGATAATGATGATGATGATGATGGCAGTGACGATGAAAAGGACAGTTTCCATTCAGCTAGTGATAACAAAAGTGACAAAGATTATTCCTCTGCCACTGAGGATGATTTGGACTCTAGTGGCAATGAAGATGATGATGATGTTGATGATGAGGATTTGGGTGATGATGCCTTTCAAAGTTTTTCTACTACAAGTTTAAAAGAAGATCTGGAGAAAGGGAAAGCTGCTAAGAACCAACTCAGTAAGTTCCTGATTACATAAAAAGTCATTGATCACAAAATCAAGTAAACTGTACAACTTATACCTGACTATATAATCATGTACAGTACCATCCAAACCGAGGGAGTGTGCCAGAATTTGTGTAAAATTTTGTTGCATGCACAGTAAAGTAAGGAAGACATGTACATGTACATGTATAATGGTAGTGCTTTCTTCTAAGGGATCATACCACTGTATATAAGTAGTATTTACTTTAATACATGTAATGCATTCTTGTAATACTGACAAACTCTTGTAATATTTTAGGCTTGTGGGATAGCTTCCTTGAGATGCGTATTCGATTACAAAAGGCCCTTTTGATTGCCAACAGGCTACCACAGAAAGACCAACTTGCATCATTTAATTCTTCAGGCGACAAGAACTTGAGAGAGTCATACAAACAAGGTACAATGTACTACACATGTAATTAATAACAGTAAACAGGTATTTGTAGCTTGTGTATACCAATATTCTAACTTGAATAACTTCAACATGCAATAAATCATGTAACCTTTTAGAGAAAGCTTTATCAGGCTTGCTAAGTAGAATCGAAACAATGTTCAATTTTGCCATTGAGGACTTAATAATAGTTTATTATTAATTCACATCTTAAAGCACTTTTCTTTGCACAGTAGTTGACTGTATATATAATGTCGTTAAATTTACAAACTTTTCATGTACCAAATATTGCCTGTAAGAAAGTGTGACATCATCACAATTTCAGTCACAGTACTTTTGTACAGACTGAGATAATCCGAGTTTAATATTTGGACAATAATCATGCATAATTAGTTCTTACTGCATGTATTTACAGTCAAGTGCACTCTACATACATGTACATGTACATTGTGCGTAACTATTGCAGCTGATAAATGTCTGTGTGCATCAATATTCTAGGAAGAAAAACAGTGGCTAAACTGCTTGGGAACCTGTTGTGGATTCAAGAGAAACTGCTAGAACAGAATCCTGATACTAGGAACATCTTACACCCAGGGGTAAAATCAAGCAAAAGTACTGCTTATGGCAGTGATGAGGACGAAGAAATACCCAGTGATACAGAAGATGAGAAAAGTGATGATGATAATGGTGATGGTGCTGAGAATGCAGAAGTTAAACCCAATGGCGATCAGGCTGAGAGTAGTCTAAAGCTCCCTGCCAAGAGAAAACATGAATTGGTGAGTTGCTGGGTTGATTTCATTATTATACAGTTACTACATGCACTGTAATTTGTCAATTTAGCAGCTCGGCCACTACTGTATGGCTCGTTAATATTTAAAGTTGCTTTTGTTGCCAAAATATTTTGTGATTTATTGCCAAGTGTTTTAAATTTTATAGCAAGTAAAAGGTGAAAATTTTCTTTGACTTTAAGTGTGTAGTTAAAACATGCTAGTGACTTAACAGCGATTTTAAGTTGACTTGTTTTGCTTTGGATGTGTGTCAGAAATTTGAAGTCCTTCCATGTCATTAATAGAAATTGTTCCTGAACCCATCAGACACACAGGAGAGATAATAAATATGTCAAGAACTAACTTTGTTTTCTCAGTCGGCCCGTATTGTACCTTACGGATCCTAGTTTTTTCCTCCTTTGATTTATGGCCCATGCGCTTTGGGCTTTGCACTTGATTCTGTACAAGTTTACATACATGTGCAGTACGGGCCTCAAACTCTGGTAGTAATAGGTACATGTATTTATTTATTCATCCAGCAGATAAAATAATGAATCAATTAAATATTGCATTTAAAATTGGGCCCACTAATTTGAACTGAGTTGGCTATCCTGTTATTTTGAATTCATAACCATTTCCTTTGAATTTGCTCTTTGGTCATTTACTTAACAAATAAAGAAGCCTAAGCCGTGTATTACACCGTGATAAAACACGACGGGCATTTGAGAACATGAGGGAAATGTAGAAAACACGTGCCGCAGGGGAGTGTTTGCTTTATGATATAGAGGTAATGTGGGGAAAAACAATAAAACACACGTTTTCTATGTTTTATATTCTGATAAAACATGCGTTTTTGACCAATCAGAGCATGTGCAGGGTCCTATCTATATTGTACATGTAATGTCAGCTATTTCAAACTCCCACTATTTCAGACTATTTTATGTTTCCCCTGAGAGTTCGAAATTGTGGGATTTGACATGTGTATGTGCTCACTGTAAAAAATTACAGTTCCAAAATGATCTATCATGGACAAGGTACACACGCATTCAACATCAGGATCTATCCCCAGTTAAAACACAGCACCCCACCCCTTTTCCACCATTTGATACAAAAAAAAATTAAATCAGCTGTGTGCCTGAAATTAAAATTATAAAAGGTATACGCACATGTAGATATTATTGGTTGAAGGTAAATTGGTATTATAATTGTGATGTTAAGGGGGGCTTTTACAACTGGGGGTGATTTAAGCATTCAGCTACAAGATTTTAAACCTTGTTGACTAGTCTACTAAGCGACTAAGATTTGAAACCCTGAAATTGTTTCTGGTCATTGATTTTAACCACCTCCACTGCAGGCCACCTCAGAATATGCAGAATATATTTCTAAACGACATGCTGCCTTCAAGAGTTACAGAGATGCAACAATATCAAAATGGAGTGAGAAAACTAGATTGGCATCAGGAAAGCTAAACAGCAAGGTAACAACTGGTACATGGTACTGTAGTTAAACTGATGCCACTGTATGTACCATCTGGCCTCAAGAGTCCTCATGGACCCAATGAGGATGAGTGACTGATTGACTGACTATATGTACCATGTAGATAGCTTGATTACAATTTGTTAGGCATGGTTAAAGCTGCTGGAAAAATAGGTATAGTTATATATTATTGAATAAAATGTAGTTAACTAGTATTAATAATGTATTTTAATCATGGTAACCACTGTTTACTACTAACAATAACATACACTGTACATACAATTGTATTAGTTTTAATATTTCTTACAGTATATGTATCTCTTGTAAATATCAATATATTCATATTTTGCTGATAATTTTTTTTTTTTTTCTTGCCAGTCTTTCAGTTCCTTTGACCGCTCAGCTTTGGCACAGATAAATCATGTACGTAAGTCAACTACTTAAATGGCATCTCGGATTTAGATCTTGAGTGAAGTATAATGTTCCATATGTTCACTTCTGCAGATAAATTAGGAACTCACAATGTGACCAGCTCCCAGTTGGCTTGATAGCTCAGTGGGTATATCACTGCACTGGTATTGCAGAGGTCATGGGTTTGAATCCCGTTCAAGTCTGAATTTTTTTCAGGCTTTAATTTCACAGCTGTTTAAGTTGTGTTAAACTTTATAACTTTGGTGTGATCATCATTCATGTCTTCACACCTTTCTTCACAGTTCAGATACATAGTTCATAATGTTCTTTCATATATTAACTTCCATTAATCAAACCTTTGTTGCCACATGTACATGTATATGTTGGTATGACCTTAAACAATGTGACCTTCACTTCAGGAAGCTCCTTCAGACTTCAACTTAATATCATGTACATGTAGTCTTGTGGGGTTTTAAATTAAGTAATTGTATTAATTTATTTCGTGATTATACATTTATTATTGTTTTTCGGTCCAATTCAGATCTTATCTGACAAAGTTCGTCTTATTAAACGCACTCAACTCAAGAGAACTCCATACAGAGTCCTTGGCAAGTCGGAAGATGATGAACAAAACACAGAGTCAAAAGAGGTACCAACAGTTAAACTCAAAAAATCTATGGTTAGTTGATCGCAATTATTTTTAAAGGACCTGCAATCATACCCTCCTTTCAAAAAAATCAATTAAAATTAAAATATATATATATATGTATATGCCTCATGGCAGGTTATCTAGGAGAGTAAATATGTTATCGTGATAACTGGCTAATTACTCTGACTGCTTCCATGTACATGTATGAAATCAATTGGTAATTACAGTGTATGGTAAAGTTTAGTTTTGCTTATTTAAGTGTGGATAAAAATTCTATTTTTTTAGGAGCAATCTGATCTGCATTTGAAAGACTACGACTCAGAGATATTTGATGACGATGACTTTTATCACCAGGTAATAAACAATTGATTCCTTCCGTACATTGTGTATATTGTACCTGTGCGTCTTCATATACATAAACTGTCCTGTTTCATAAAGTTATCCTAAATGCAGACTGAAATCTGATTATTTACTCATAATCCTCTCAGTTGTCCTTAGTCTAAACCATTCTAGTTGTGCATATTAATCTATCTTGGCCTCATTAGGGTTAGATTGGTCCTCTTCTACTTTAGTGCAAGCATTAGGATAAGTAAATTGTAAGTAATGGAGAGGACATCAGTCTTGTAACCTGTAGCCTGCAGAACAGGCAGATGAGCGAAGTAGTGAGCGAGACGCGATACACGAACGCGGAGCGCGACCACGAGCGCGAAGCGCGAGACGAAAAAAACAAAGATTTTTTTTCGTCTCGCGCTTGGCGCTCGTGGTCGCCCTCCGCGCTGGTGTATCGCGTTTCGCCCTAGCGTTTCGCTCTCTGCCGCGCTAATCCGCCTGTTTTGCAAGCTTTGTAACCTGAAGGTCCCAGGTTCAATTCTTCCACTCCAGTGATGGATATAGACCTTAAGCTAAGGAGAGGGGGGGGGGGGGGGGGGGAGGTGGGCGGTTGGTTTGCTTGCCTCGCTAGCTTTCCTTCCTTCCTTCTCTTTTACCTTTTTTTACCCAAAGGAACGGGGGGCCCTCCCCTAGATTTGTCACTGCGCTCTTCCACTCTAGAAAGTCTACAGCACGGGAGAATGTTGGGTGGAATTTTAGTCCCCTGTACAAACCTCATTTTCACTCCTGACTTCTGACAGCCCAGGCGATTCCGCATGTAGTCCTATCATTTGACTTTTACACGCGTGGACAGCCCAAGTAGCTTCACACGCCCTTTTAACCTCCAAGAAAACTCCTACATGTATACTAGACGGGCGTAGTAAGGTTTTCCTGTGGGAGAGCTGGATACTATGATCATATCTAAAGGTAACTTGAGAGAGATTAGTAAGGCCTACCGCAGGGATTAACTGTCTTACCCTTCATGCTGTCTTAGCTTCAGACATTACAATGTAATTTTTACTTAGTTCTTCAACTCCCCCTTGTAAACTGCAAAAACATGTGCATGAAGCACATGCCAGGGATAGAAATTATTTGTTAATTTAAATCTGACTAATTTTTGGCGCTTTTAATAGCTTCTACGCGAGTTTATAGAGCAGCGTACAAGTGGGAACACTGATAATCCAATTGACATGGGAAGGTAAGGTTACCTCTACTTACTTCATTGGAACTGGACAAAAAGCCTTGGTCCATTTTTCAACATATCATTGGTTACATGTACTTAAACATTCTGAATGTTTATACCCGTCCTAGAAACATAAACTTCGGCTAAGCTTAGACAGATCTGCCTTTTTTGAAAACGAAACTTTTACGATGTTATGTTGATAAGTAATTTGTCAAAACTTTTGTCTGGAAAATACATGATGAAATCAGACGTGTTAACTATCAGAATTACAGCAATCAATCAATCAATCAATCAGTCAATACAAGAATCATTTATTTAGACACGTAACATCCATCAGCTAGAAGCTCGTTCAAAATACCTACCTGCTATCTAGACCTATTTATTAAATGAAATTTAAAAAACGCTAAAAATTACTGGTCTCAATACTACTATTATTAAAAACTGGTTGTACCCATAGCAGGATAATATGAAGTAATTCTCTGTTCCGAACCTTAATTTTTTATTTTTGAATAATTACAGTGCTCTCCCGTTTTAGACAATGGCTTGAACTTCAAAAACTTAGACGAAAAGTGAAACGGAAAGTCGACACGAAGGCTAGCAAAGGCCGAAAAATTCGGTGAGTTGACCCCTATACAGTGATGCATCTAGTTCTTGTCAAGGGATCACAGCAACTACAAATAGACTGCAATGATTGCTGCTTGCTGATTTCCCGGTAGTTTTCCTTGCAATTTCCATGGGCCTTATTTTTACTCCTTGGTAATAAAATTCACTGTGAAAGCAATTTGTCTCGTGCAAGTGATAAAGCGCCCGCCTCTTCAACTGGTCTCTGCGCCTTCCAAATTTAACTTAAGAGGCACAATTAGAAAATTATGCTCTGTAGTTTTGTTACAAGTAAAGGTAACGGGTATGAAAGATTTTTGGAATGAAAGTTATCGTTGACATAGAAATTCACCTTGCGCATGCTCCCTGATAGGTATGATATTCATGGCAAGCTTGTCAGCTTCATGGCACCAATCGAGAGAGGAACCTTGGCGGATTCCTCGAGGTTTGTACCGCATTTTTTTATTTTTCCTTACACTTAGAGAACGAGTATTTATGAGAAATTTTTTAAATGTAAACCTTATGCTTTATTTCCTCGTACATTTTCTTACACACGTTTTGTAATTGAGTTTTTGCGCTTTAAAACTGCTGCTTTACAACTGCATACATTAACTTTTATGTACATTGTGCACACGGGCTTCTGTTGGTAGAGTCATTTGAACAAGTTTGTTTCTCTCTTTACCTTTTACAGGAATGAATTGTTTTGTTCTCTATTTGGAGCAAAACAACAAGAGCAAGCTGCTGATATCAACGTTTTCAGATGACCAAAGTTTCATCTTGCATGTATGGTTCATCTTTATCTTCTGAAATCATCTCTTCATCAGAGAAATTAACTGACACTTATTCATACATGTATTTACGAGGTGTTCTTGTCACCATGATGACGATAACATTATCCCAGTAAAACAAAACAATAATAAGGAAATAAATTTAATTTCCGATGACAATGCATTGTCCGTACGTTCGTCTGGTTTGTTTGTTTGTTTGTTTTTTTGTTTGGCTTCTTAACGGCTTTTTTTTTTTTTATCATCTTTGTTTTCGAATCTTTTCTTGTGTTCAACTAAATGCACTCTGACCTAAAATGCAAAGCCCTACACTTTCTATACTGTGTTCTTTCCAAAAAGTACAGCTGGAAGTGGACTCAAATGTCTGTGAGCGAAGTTTGTGTGCCTCACGAACCCGAAACTCCATGTGAAAGAAGAAAGAAGTTCTTACTAATCCCACTCCACACAGACTCTTTCTAGACTCTTTGGAGGCGGCACCTGAACACTTATCAGAGACTGCCGGCACTGGTGTATTTGGCTCATGGCGAATACTGCTATCAAATATTGCGACCACGGAATAGGGCGGGATTAAAACGGCTGGCGAAAGTAGGAATGTTGGAAGAACGATTTGATAAGTCCCTTCTCAGTTTCAAGAACACGGGGTTGGTAATTGGGGTCGAATGCTACTCGTTTGCCAACAATACTCCAGCCAGGAGCGTCGAAAAACTGTGACAGCCCGTTTTGACTCGGAGCATCAAAGTGCACATCCGCTAATATCCCGCTTCTCTGATCCCAGCAAGAAATGCCTTCGTGATGATAAGAAGCTTGAAACGTCAAAGGGAACCCGATATGTCTGATCCTGATAAACAATGACAAAGGTTGCACATACTGAAGACGGAGGAAATTTTCAAATACGCTGATTTGCGCTATGGCGTGGAATGTCTCTAGTGTTATCGGGAGGGTGTGCCTGAGAATGAAATACCCGATGAATGGGCTGGGGTCAATGGGAAAAGATGCAGCAATCTGCATGGCGAACAGGGTGTTGTTTATGGCTGGTAGCAAAAGATCGTGGGCTTTAGCAGCAATGGCCATGGCTGTTAAACCCTGGGGTTTCATAAAGTCTCTGGCGCTGATTAACACGTTTATTCCCAGTTGTAGTCTCGGTTCAAAAGTAAAGAAAGCTTCGTATGTGTCGATGTTTCCACCCTTGCCTCGCACAACAAACCCCCCGATGTACAACATCTCGAACGGGGATCCCCAAACTGTACGCCCGTCGGGTGCGATGTCAGCTGGAAGTAACATTTCACGGATAGTCGAGACCTTGAGAATCTTTTGTGCCCATGGTCGAGTAAACATCATACCCAGTTTCGCCAAGTCGTTTACCGTGGAATACATCTCGCCAGCGGGAGCTAGCCAGCCCAATCTCGAAAAAGGTGTCTTTGAAACTTTCTTCTGGTCCTTTCCTAGGTATGGAAAGGCTATGTTCTTTTCTACATCGTTAGTGATTTCGAAGCCAGTATTGAACATTCCTAAGGGATCGAGAATTTCTTCCTTCGCCCAGCATTCAAAAGTTTTATTGAGCAGATTTTCAGTTAACAGCCTTCCCAGCAGAGCGTAGCCGAGATTGCTGTAAGAGGGCGTTGTCCAAGGCTCTATTACAAGATATCTATTTCTCAGTAACTTCAGCTGCTCGGTGGAATTGGTCTGAGTGCAGTGGTACATACAAGGAGCTTCTCGCGGAAGCCCCGACATCTGGCTGGCAATTTGCCTCAGTGTAATGTTTTCGTCTGTAAAAGGATTTTTGACATCGAACTCAGGCACGTACTTGCTTAAAGAATCATCCACTGAGTCGATCACACCAGACTCGAACAACTTATAGATCAAAAGGACTGAAAATATCTTGGTGATGCTTCCGATGCGGTACACCGTGTCGCCGTCAGGTCTCGCCCTTGACTTGTTGTGGGTTTTGCTTCCGTAATGACCGCTCCACATCACAGAATCATGATGAAAAACGTTTGCTGAAATAGCTGGTAGAGATGAGTTTTCATCGATGATTGCGCTTAAATAAGAATCAAGCTTGTCCAGAATGTGTTGTATTTCGCTCGGTAGAGGGCGAGATAAGGATGCTACGGTTGGAAATTCAGGACACGCAATATCCAGAGACACTGCCTTGTGATGTCTCGTTTCTTCACGTGCAGTTGCGTTGGGTTTTTGAACGTCGCAACTTCTTTGAGTGTACGTTACAGCGTGCCAAGTGAACAGTAACGTCATGACAACAGCCAGAACTGAACTTATCACAGCCAAGATTACCCATTGGCGAGGCGCCGGGCGCCTGCTGTTTTGTGGACGACGGGCAGGTCGGATCGCGAACTCTTCGAACTCCATACTACATGTAAATAACGTTTGTACTGAACTGTAAAAGATTACTGTGGCACCTGTCGTCCGAGAACGAGGATAATATTGTCGACAGCATTTAACAGATATCACGCTTCACCAATAACGAACAACCCGTATCACACAAGTTAAGTATCGCAACTGTATTAAGGGCCGCCCGATTTATTTGACTAACCGATTTCCTTCAGTCACGAAGAAGTTTGAAATTCAAGCGCGCAAATTTCTGTGGTTTTCCTTCATGACAATTTTCCATTTCCTTTTATGTTGACGATAAAGTAGCTTTTAAATTATTGATAATTCAAGACAGGTCACAGGACGGTTGCAAAATTAAATTATGAGAAATCACCTTATTCGTAATTTTGCTCGTGCTTAATTTCGCGATTTTGTCGAGACAGTATTTCGCGAAGCTTTATTTTCGCGATTGCGATGTCGATAGGGGAAAATAAAAAAGGACGTTAAATTTCGCGAAAGTGTTGTCAGCATCATTTTATTTACTAGAAAGTTCTAAACTTCGACCGTTTTTTAACAAACTGGAAATTAAGATTAGGTAGATATTGTCTTGGAGTCCGTAATGTTCCTATATATTCAAGTCAATGAACAGTTATCGGCTCAGCTCCCCGATCTCTTATTTTTCTCCCTAGAGCGTGATTACAATAACACATCAGCAGAATATTACTTGCTTCAAAACACATTTATAAACGGTACTACGCATGAGCAGACCATTATTTCTATGCAGTTATTTGCAGGTCACGTGGTGGGCTCTCGGCAAATAAAAAAGATGGGAAAATGCATCTAATAATAACTGCAGCTTCTTGGAGTTTCAAATCTTATTTCATTGCCTAAAGCTTTAGTTTCCATGTGGTAACTACATATATCACATTATATATGTACTCTTTATTGTATCAGCATCACATGACCAGTTTATATCTCTATGCAATAACAATATTAAAACTTGTGTTTTTTAAGTTTCTTGTTTGTTGAATAAAAATAAAACTGAATTCTCTGCGTTTCTCTATTGCCTAGGGCTTCACCTGCTTTACGGTTTCCAACACGAATTTCCTTGAGAAACAATATACGCGAAGTAATTAACAGAGAGGGTCAAATTAGGGGCGCCGTCAACTGATAAACAGCCAAGATACCATCTGCTGAGTGAAATTTATTCACTAACCATTAGCTACAATTAGCCAGAAATCTAGTAAAATAGTAAAGAGAGATCGAAAGTTCCTTGAACATTTAAGTGAATAGAAAAATGGCCCCAACCACTGCTAATGTTGGAGGAATTTTCCTGTCTGAAATATCTTACAAATTCCTCGAAAATTTGCATTTTGCCTTGCATTTCCTAGCGAGCAGAGTAATCAAACCTCATGACTCAGCCTAATAAGTTACATTTTTGCGGGGCGAAATTTTCAAGCATTACCAAGTCTTTTTCATTTAGCTTCAAATGTGAGTCAACTCAGCTGAATCTACCAGAGAACACATAAATTTGAAATGTTTCGTTGAGCAGATGTTTCACAGCATGAATTTCAACCTTGCGCTTGGCTATTGTGAGGCAGCCTCTCCAGCTGTAACACTGTTGTTCATCCGTCTTGCAGCAATAGACCATTGTGGAACTGTAAATCCGTAAGACAAACCATCTTTGTGTGGTTGACTGAAATGCAGGTCAGCAAATACACCGGACCTTTCTGCAAAGCAGGACATGTCAGTGTCTAAATACTCTGCTCGGAAAGTCAATAAATCTCCAATGTACCTTATGGCAAAGGGGAAGGCTTGCTTAGACTGGCCTTTGAAGAGAAGGACACTTTTTGACTTGTTAATAGTAGCATAATAGCTTGACTTGGCCAACGTAACTGTGTTCGTCTGATTCACGAGGTATAAACCGGTAAACGCTTTCGAGCTGATCGGGAAGTCGGCAGACTCGTCCATTTTGAACAGTGTCTTGTTAAGCACTGGTAGCAGTTTGTCATACGCTCTTTGACCGAATGTGGTCGCATACTTGACATCGGACTTCACAAATCCCATCGCGCTGATGAGCACGTTTATTCCGAGCTCAAGTTCAGGAACGAACGAAAAGTACGCGTCGTAAGTGTCGATGTGTCCTACTTTTTGTCTTCTAAGAAATCCATTAGAGCGCTCCATCTCGAATGGTGATCCCCATAGAGTGCGACCATCCGGTGCAACGTCGATGGGTAAGGCCATTTCACGCACAGTTGATACTTTTAAGACCCTTTGTTTAGATGGCCGAGTGAACATCATTCCTAGTTTGGTCAAGTCGTTAATAGAGGAATGCATCCCTCCAGCTGGATTCGCCCAGCCTATGTTCGAAAATGGCATCCGTTGTTTATTGTTTCCGTAAGGAAAGGCCGTGTTCCTTTCAATCTCTGAAGTGATTTCAAATCCAGTGTTCTTCATCTCAAGCGGACCTAGAATCTCTTCTTGAATCCAGGTCTCAAACGTTGTGTTAAGCACTCTTTCTGTGAGTAATCGTCCCAGCAATGCGTATCCCAGGTTGCTGTAAGACGGCATTTGCCATGAGGGTAATATAAGGCTTCTGTTTCTAAGAAGTTCCAACTGTTCTATGGAATTGGTTCCTTTGCAGTGGTAAATACATGGAGCTTCTCTGGGCAAACCGGACATTTGACTCGCAATCTCTCTCAGTGTTATATTGTCAGTGGTAAAAGGGTTTTTTATGCTAAACTCAGCAATGTACTTACTCAAGGGATCATCGATTGATCCTACCATCCCGCCCTCGTAAAGTTTGTAGAGCAAAAGCACGGTAAAAATCTTTGTAATGCTTCCAATCCGGTACACTGTATTCCCATCTGGTTCAGTACGATCTTGAATCGGGAGCAATTTAGTGCCACGATGAGCACTCCAGAGGACAGAATCTCGATAAAAGATGTTGGCCGAAATTGCAGGCAAAGACGTGTTCTTGTCAACCATTTCCGTCAAGATGGAGTTTAAATGATTGAAGACGTCTTCCAATTCAGCAGGTAAGGGACTCGACAGTGGACGTACAGTTGGCATTCTCGGGCAAGGCAGCGTCTTTTCAGTTGGTTTGTCGTCGCATCTGAGGGGACAAGTCTTGTTTGCACAGTTCTTGTTTACTGCCATGTTCGCCGCGTACCATATTAATAAAGACGTCGTTACTACCGCCACTATACAAGCAGCAATCGCTAGCAACATCCACCATCGAGCGTGCTGTCTGGCACGTCCCGTTGGGCTCATTGGAACGAAATCATTCATTACGTTCTCAATTTTCTGTGATGAATTATCAGGTGTTGTTGAGGTATCTCTACTCATTTTGTTAAGTGACACGTTATAAACAGCTTACACGCAAGGGGGCACTCAAAAATACTTCTTCGGAATAACAGTCATGTAAGATAAAATCTCAAAAATTGCTCTCTTGACGTTATCGTCTATTTTCGCTCTTTGTTTCCATCGCATCAATGTCCAACGAAAGGTGAACGTGTCGTTTTTTAGAAAAATTTTTGTACATAAAACGAGATGGTTGACGGTACGTGTTAGTAGAAAACAAAAACCAGCACAGTTGTCAAGCTTCGTTCGATTCGTCGAAAGAATCTTGGTAATTTGGTCCTTGCATGCCGACGGCACTTCATATATTTTCTATAAATCTCTTGACCAGGTCAATGTTTATCTTGAGGGATCCGAGAGGAACGAAAATTAAGAGAATGTTTTGTCTAAGACGTTCAAGGTACGATTCCATGCTTTATGATCTGCAAATCAACATCCATTCACTTCGAAGACTGCTGCTTTCCATGTGCATCATTGTTCACTCAAAGCAGCTGCAAAGTAGTGTTTCTTTGAGTTAACATCCCTTGAGGGTCTCGAATCAAGCTATTTTTAACGAAGATAGGATACTTTTTTCCATTCGCATTGAAATGCGAGCGCCAAGAATTCCGTTAGAATGCGAGCCAAAATCGTCCTCCGATCTTAATACGTGTCTCTTGTCTGCCTAAGAAGGGGGATATTGGGGTTGCGGTATTGGACAGTTTTTCTTACGGTATTTCGGTAATTTTAATCTCGAAATACGGTATCGCGGTATTCTCCGAACCTGCGGGATGCGGTTTTCAGCCTTTTGAACGGTAATAAAGCCCACCCCACGGATATAAGCTCTCCTCTTAATTTTTATTCATTCCTTGCAATTTTCGTCGATGTCCTCACTCTCATGGACCAAGTTGAGTGTGGAACAATATGCTTTTATATAATCATATAATGTTTTGTCAAATACCATGCGGTGTATGACATTTGCAGACTACAGCCTGCAGTAAATTTCACTAATATTGCATTCCCATTTCATTATCGATAGCAAACCGTAAACAGACTAAGCTGAGCGGGTTAACCTGTGTTATATTCATGCTAACCGCAGCGCTATTTACGCCTAACTGTAGTCTTCAGTCTGCAGTTTAATCTGCAGTCTGCAAATGTCATACACCGTACCGAATACCGTGAAAGAAGCTGCTTAGTGTTTTAGAGTACAACAGTTATTAAAATCCGACGTACGGAGCAACTCTTGGACACATGTTAAATACGCCTCAGCTTTTTTTATGTGCGTACTTCGGGTATTTGTCATGATAAGGAGGTTCCATATAAGACATACGATGACCTGTGTGCCTCGAATAATTATTTTCTTAGTTGTACGTTTATGAGCTTAAAACCAGTAAATGTGAAGCCCCTTTTAATGCAGCAAGATTTTACGCCTGCGACATAAGCACAAGCATAAGCATAACGGCAAAGACAACGCTGACTACACAAACATAAGCACGTAGGCATGCACAGAATTGATAGTTTCCTTATTTTCGGTTCCATACCTTTAGGGTATGTTTCCAAAATGTTGCAATTTAAGAACTGGAACCTAATTGAAAACTGTTACCGACTTGAATACTAGCAATGCCACAAAGTAGGAATTACATTGAGGTACCGTTATTTCTTCCATAATATTCACAACCTTATCGCGCATAATATTCACAACCTTACCACTGCCTTTATATTTAGGAGGCAGCGTGGCCGAGTGGTTTAGGACGCTGTTGTAATCCGGACGTCCCGGGTTCAAGGCCTCTACCCTGCCACTAGCGGGATTTGTTTCTCGATAGTCCCGAGTTCAAATTCTAGGTCCCGCTTTGTAAATAGCCAACTGGTCTGCCTCCTGCCAGTTGGGATTTTTAACGATGTTACGCCTTTATTTGAAATATTTGTTTCCTTTGTTTCAGTGGCATGCCTGTAAACTGCTAAGCTTAGTGCTTGTATAGCTAAGTGCATGACCATTTTAATATAAATAAGATTTATTATTTTACTATAATACTCTTTTTCTTTGGCCATCTTAGCTTAACAAGAAATAACACACAACCTTTTTCAATTCTTTTACGTTTTGCTTCTCAAAAAGGAGGGTGGCTCGCGACCGAATCCACCCCTAATATTTCATCGTCGGTGTTCTTAGGCTCACGTAGGTCGTCTTTGTGGCTTCGACCTCTAGTTTGATCTGGTACGCGGCGACGCCCTCAGCGGAATAAAATCGTTTCTAATATTCTTCTGACCTGAAGGAACTTTAAAGGAGCTCAGTCACGGTTTGCCCATATTGACAAGTTTAGCCTCAAACCTCAATTTTTCAAATTCGTCGTTTACAATCCGTGTTAATCTTCTCCATCCTTAGACATACTTGTCCCTTTATGGTTTATCATTATCTCTTTGGTGTTTTTCTATCTTATGAAACTGTTATTTTCAGGTTTCCTACCATTTAAAGGTAGTTTTGTATGTGGCCAAAATAACTCAAAATACCGTGACTGAACAATTATTGGTCAGTAGATAAAGCGCGGTTTCCTGCCTTGTCATACTTCGTGGCTCCTAGACAAAACATCTTTTCCATTTTGAATACAAAATAGCTTTTGGTCGTTTTCTCTTTGTTGTGTTTCTTGTGATTATTCAAAATAACTGCTAACCAGTCATCTACCCTATATTAGTAAACTATTGCCCCACATTCGTGCTAATTTAACACTTGTAAAAAAAAAAAACGTGACAGCTGTCGGTGTGAGAGATCCCATTGTCACGATCCTATTAGTGAATTCAAATTGGGTTTATTTTTTACGGGCCCCATTCACATTGCGCCGGAGGAACTTAACTACATAACAATCACCAGTCATTGTGGATTTGTGTTTGAGGGCAATCACATGATTGTCGTGACGCCTTCGTTTTCGAAAAGCTCCGTTTTGGTGACGGATTAGTATGGACGGCAGGCCTAACCATAGAGGTAGAGCTGCGTTTTCAAATTTCTCCGGAGTGTAGTGTGGACGATGCCTTAACAACACGTTACGTTGTCAACTTTCAGCTTTTTTCTAATATGTTCTTGACAGTAAAAGATCAAGAGTGATTTTATTCCAACGGACCTATATATAATTAAATCACAAGAAAGCCAGATTCGCCTTAGCCATAGTCTACTAACCATGCCTTAGCGATTGCTGTTGGTCATAGTGGAAGCAGTGAAAACAAGGCAATGCGCACAGCCGTAATTTGAATTTGCCATATATATATATATATATATATATATATATATATAAAATTGAAAAGAAAAACATGACAAACCAATTGATTGTTCTTGACATCTTCTTGTCGAGTCCTTTGACTATAACTGAAAGACAATCAAATGCCTATTCAAGCGATAGACCAACATGCAATTAGAGTTTATTTTGAGCGCCTTTGCATTTCCCGAAGCGATTCATGTCATAAAAGGTCGTGTGATCTTCTGCTCTGTTCACCAACAAGGC
Organism: Orbicella faveolata; assembly: GCF_042242905.1. Lineage (NCBI taxonomy): Eukaryota > Metazoa > Cnidaria > Anthozoa > Scleractinia > Merulinidae > Orbicella > Orbicella faveolata. Next base: position 6,740,481 of record NW_028301578.1, on the reverse strand, counting down.
ACATGTTTACTGTATTGCTTTAGTATTACAAGTTAACTCCGCATTCCTTATTCCGAGTATTCCACACAGTTTCAGTACAAAACTCAATGAACATATCGCATAATTAGACTGATATTGACGTACTTTGACGACTTTATATCAATTTTGATCATGGATGTCGTAAACGGCCTTAATTTTAGTCAGATATTGGGATTAATATCCTTGTGGTTTGAATTATGACTTTTTTTAATCTGTGTATTGGATTAATTGCAGCAGTCAGGCAAACGAAAATAGACTATTTTTTCTTCGTTCCGTAAATGGTCTTCCCACTTCCAGTAAAAAGCAAACGCAATAAATCAGTACAGAAGAGTCTAGATTTTTCTATGGCCCAAAAATAGCATTCCAAACGTAATTTTTCCTTTTTCGTAAGTAATCCGCTTATTTTTAATTTTTATAAGTTGATTTCGCAAGAGCAATGTGCTAAATTAAAACTTTAAAAAGATTTCGCAGAAACTAAAAATTAAGGACTCCGGGCAACTTCTCTGCAGGTTTTTTTTTTTTTTTTCTTTTTTTACCGGCTTCTTTTTGTGCGGAATGGTCTTCAATAGTCCAGATATTTTCATGACCCCAAATTAACATTCGAAACATTTTTTATTATTATTATTTAGAACTAAGCCTCTTAGTTTTGTAAGGCGATTTCGCAAGAGAAACGTGCTCAATTTATTTTGCAAATGCATTTGGCATTCCTAGAAACTGGGCATTACCGTCCCCCTGACACATCGAAAATTTGCTTAAAAGCTAAAAGGGTTCCGTGACTTTATCTTAGTTCCGTTTCCTCTCTGTTACCTTAGTAGAACGGATGCAAATAACAACAAAATATAGCTGCAATATTTTCAATATCTGGGCATGTTTATTCAAATTTTTTCTATACTTAAAAAATAAAATAAACACACATACAAATAGCGATCGCTAAGTACTATGTCATTATGCTCTGCGTATAAAACGTGTTGATTGAAGAGGTCTTCGATCCGAACGACCTCATACACATGAAAAAAAAATCCTGTTAGATGAAATTTAACGAATATAATTTACACAAAGGAGTCCTCATTAGATTAAAATGAGCATCTTCATTTTCAGTAATTAAATGATTAATGTCCGAGAAACGAGTCGCGGTGGACATTTCTTTGTTATGCATATTTGTGGAATTTCCATCTAAGAACGTGACAACAGAGACACAGGTGTTATTGTTTCATTGTTGTCGCACGATTCTAATACAGCCCTTGAACTTATACGACTGGTTAGTCTTAATTAACGCATCGTCGACGACAACGCCATCGCGGCATCGAACCACAACATAACATATATATATCTGAACAGTTAGATATAAGGGCATTGTCCGCAGGTCATCGCAGCGGCAAGTACTGCTGTCACGTTAGCCGGAATACAAGAATACTCTTTTCTTTCACTATGGCCAGTGTTGAAAATCTAGTGATGGAATCGCTGCAATTCAAATACACTCAAGCATCGAGGAAATGGAAAATCGTTGCAGCGATGGCGTGCGTTGTGGCTATTGTCATGACGGGATTATTCATTTGGCAGGTCTTAAAGGATGACGAACAAAGTGATTCGTTTTGCAATGGGAAAAATCGTCCAAAAGAAGAGGCGTCTAGGACCAACCCGGAGCAGTTTGGCCGGCCATGTCCGCATCAACCCGCAAGACTTCCTCCTATCGTCGACCCCATTCCTGAACAGTTGTCCAACGCGCTGAAGAAAATAGGTGATTACGTGGACTCTGTTGTCGACGCGGACGCACAGCTTCCCGCCATTTCAGTTAACGTCTTTTATCAAAATCGCACGCTTTTGCAGAATCGTCATTATGGAAGTAAGAGTTACAAGGGCGAAAATAAACCAGACGACCAAACCGTTTATCGAATTGGCAGCATCACCAAGGTTTTCGTGGTTCTTATGGTATACAAGTTCTATGAAGACGGTTTAATAAAGTCCCTGGATGATCCACTAAGTAAATATGCACCTGAATTTTGCATTCAAAATCCATACACCAAGGAAAATGTGACTGTAAGGCAAATTGCGAGTCAAATGTCAGGTCTACCGCGAGAGGCACCATGCTTTTACATCTGCGAGAACGTCACCTCGGCGGATCAGTTACAACAACTGAAGAATCGCAGCTTGGTGATGGCTCCAGGGACAATGCCGTCCTACAGTAACCTTGGTTACGCTTTGCTTGGCAGGCTGCTAACAGAGAACTTACTGACGAATCAAACTTTTGAGAGCTGGGTACGTGAGAGGATCTTGAAGCCCTTGAACATGACCAACACCGGGTTTGAAATCACAGAGGACGCGCAACAAAACATGGCTTTTCCGCACTCTAAAGACGGTTCAAGAATGCCGTTCATGATTATCTATTGGGTCGCACCTGCAGGACAGATGTATTCCACACTCGAGGACATGACGAAGTTGGGCAAAATGTTTACGCAACCTTCCAAACAAACTCTCTTCCGGCCGTCGACACTCTGGGAAATGATGTCCCCTGGGAATGTTGCTCCCGATGGTATCACCGTGTGGGGAGCCCCCTGGGAGATGGAACAACTTGAGCATTTTCTTGTTCGAGGTAAAGGTGGAGTCATTGATTCGTATGCCACTTTCTTCTCGGTAGTCCCCGAGCTAGAGCTTGGGATAAACCTGCTCATGAGCTCAACTTCTTTCTTGAAAGGCGTAGGCTCTGGTCCACCGGCGTCGAGGATGACTCACGAAATCTACAAGATGCTTCTTCCAGTTCTAAACCAAACCCTTTTCGATTTGGAGGGTTCCTCCAGTTTTCCAGTGGACACGAAGCCTTATGTAGGAAACTACACCTTAAATATTACTGATCCCCTTACTTCAGAGATCACCACGAAATCGGCGCGACTTACAGTTAAAGACGATGCACTTGCAGTGTACTATTTCAATACAACTAAAGCCGCCTTCCACGTTTTTTACATCGGGGACAAATTCGTATTTCAAGCCCGCTTTGCCTCTCCTTTCGCTTCGTGTTTGATTGAGAGACTAGGGAATTACGAAGATGTTCATTTTTTTTCCTTTGATGAAAAAGGCTTTTCGACGGGATTCAAGGTCCCTGGAAGAGGAATGCTAGCAACTCGTATATTCTGATGCAAAAGACTTAAACCTGTGCTGACTACCTTGAAGATGAACAAGCTTGTTGAGTGGAGTGTGACACTCGTGAACAAACACATCGAAACCCTGTAAAAAAACAACAACAACAAAAACGCTCAAAAATTTATTCTTACAGTTGGACGTTTTAACCTCCCTTTTTTTTTTTCAAAGGAGTTCATATCAGTTTCATAGCAACGACTAATTAATTGAGGTAATTTGCGCATCCAATTAGTATATCGAGAAACTGTAAATATATTAACTATGCATAATCACTCGGTAATATCGACGTTTGTTTGAATTACTTGTTTATAATCAGTGTATATTTACATGTCTTGTATGACTTGTCACGTCCGGTCCTTAAAACTGCATTATACTTGCAAATACTGTATAACTAAATATAAAGGACATTGTCTCGCTCTTTTCAGCCGGAGCCTCATATACAAAAATTAACTTTCTGTCTACGAGACCCACTAATACATACTCAAGAAGTAAATTTTATATAACAAGAATGCTTATACTATAAACTTTGTAAATAAACGCACAAGGAACAGAGTGTTGGTGATAATAACTGAGGGTTGACCTTTCTAGATACAATGATGCGGAAGTTTTCCAATTTCTCAACGTTATATTCTACAATGAGGTGCTTAATCGACCACACGCTGTTTGGCAACCGTTAACGCACGTCAATAGCGCGGCGGCACTAGCCTGCGGCACAATCAGACGTCACGAATTCTCGATTTAGTAGTACTGACCGGTGGTGAAGAGAGTTTGTGACGCATGCCAAGTGGCACAGATAACGTCAGAAACGAGCACAGGTTGCGCAATGCTGTGTTAAATTACATGTACAGTAGGAAAACGAACGGTTCTGTCTCTCAGATTAGTCAGTGTAATGTGAGGAAAGGAAGTGAGAAGAAATAAAACCGTATTCATGTTCACTAGCAATCAGTAGCAATATCTAGAATCCTCTAGAGTGTTTCAGTCGCGTCAAGTGCTTTTGGGCATTCTTGTCCCTAGAGCCGCCCGTCCCTGTTAACCGGCGGGGCCTTGGCATGAGACAAAAAGCGGTTCTGGAGCATGGAGACACATGATTTCATTGGCTAGATTCTTAAGTAATATTTTCACTAATTCAACGGAATGAGATAGTTTCATTCTCAAAGATATCCACCGGTCGATCTCTAACTAAAACCGTTCAATCAGAGAATCTACTGCTTTTGCCATGAATTATTCTCTGTTAACCAATCGCAAACCAAGGGGGCATTTTGCGGGGACATGAGGCGGGGACATGTTGCAGCAACAGTTTTCGTCGGATGAAATGCCCGTATGTGCAAAAAAGTTCTGTTGTGGTGAAAACATTTTGTCCCCGACATATGCTGCATAAAATTCATCTGGTGTAAATTCACAAACTGTGCCCGTTACAAGCCTACAACATAGCAATATCCGTTACGTGTCCACCAGCTCGAGTACTTTTCCTGCAGTATGCGTGCTATGGGTACACACCAAGGCGTTGTCCCCGCTTCGTATATCCCTGTGTGGGCCGACCTTAAAATAAGAAGCGGCGCCTTTTCTTACGCCCTTTTTTTCATTGCTCAGTGTCTTACGTTCTTTTTGTCATTTTTGTCTTTCGTTTGTTTTTTTTTGGCATGATAAATAAATGTTGTTGGAGTTGTGGTTTTTGTTGTTGTTGCATGATTTGCTGGTCATTAAGGGGACAATATCGTGATTTTTCGGTTTGGCCCGTCTATGGTAATTACGAGGGAGTTGTTGGATATAGATTAAGCCTAGCCTTTTTTTTAGGATAAGTGTTTGATTAAGACTTAAGCAAAGGGAATGGTTTCGCCTGCTTTGCCCGAATGACCGACTGACCGACCGACCGACTGACTGAACGACTGTCAACCAACTGACTGACCGACCGATTGACCGACTGATCGCGAACCCATTCGACCGACCAACCGATCGCGACTAAGGCCCGGTTTCAACGTCGCATTTTACATGCGCCGTATCAATTATTAATTCTAGTCGACTCGTATGAATAAGTTCGGCTGATTTGATTTAACCGTCGCATTTTTTTGCCGAATAAAATTGCTGAGCGCGAGCGACGTGTTCATTCCCAGCTGACTCCGCTCCAAGTTTCCCACCAATGCGGCCGACAATGATAAGGAGCATATTTTGTGTTAAGATCATTCATACCTTTCAAACACCGTTCGAGCAAACAGAATGGGGCGATTTATAATGCAGATGGCAGTGCGTTACCTCTTAAACTCTGATTTTCGTTTCACTCTTCTGTTCAAATTCAAGTTCATAGACTTCGTTCTCCATCTTCTACATAACTTTGCTGAAGAGAAGTAAGAACCACCGCACACACTATTACACTCAACAGTCGCCATATTGCTTTCCTACTCCGTATGCATGTCATGTAACACAGAGCGGTTTTTGCTTGAAGGACGAAACTGAAGCTTAATTGGTTTTGAATAACTACATTACACGATCGGAGCGAGGCAAGAACCACACATACTGGCATCTTCAACAACCTTCCTTCTATATGATACATCCCCTGCTGCAAGTGCCGCCAACAATTCCCTTCAGCTTGTTGCGCGCATGTCATGCAGCACAAAACTGTGGAGTTATGGGTAAAATATAATTTAACACAATTGATGAATTAGATTCGGCACATGTAAAATGCGGCGTTTAAATCAACTGTCGAACTTCAGTCGTATATTCGACTGGATCAGTCGAATATTCGACTGAACTCGCAGTTACTTGAAATATGTCGCATTTAATTGATTTAAACGTCGCATTTTACATGTACTTAATTCAGCAATTAGATTCGGTGCATGAAAAATGCGACGTTTAAACCGGGCCTAACTAACTGATTAATTAGTTTCCATTTGCCGATCAATTAATCAGTTAAGTGATTGATCGACTGACTTCGATATTTTACATCGTGACGCAGTACACTTAGTAGAACAACGTGACGATTTTAAAATGTTTTTATTATTTGCCAATAAATGTACAATCTGATTGTGGTTAAAATGGTTGTTTCCAGGATTTGAGATTATAATCTTTGGTACGATATAGCAAGAATATAGGAATTGTAAATAACGAATAGCAGAAAGTTGCAAGAGTGATAAGCTCCGTCCCCTGCCATAGAATACGAGGGCTCACCACTCCGTCTTTCCGTACACAAGAAAGACCTCGTGAAAACAGTTTCTTTGGAAGCGTGGTAAAGACCACAGCTGGCATGTAGATTGTCAGTTAGCAGTTCAACGAGCTTTTATCTTCACGTAGATGGTGTCTTTGGGTGCCATCAGTGCCACAGCCCTGTGTTCCAGCGTGGTCACGGTTTCAGGAGCGCGTTCAAACTTGAACCGTCGCAGGATTTCCAGCAAACCAAGCTTAATCTCCAGCAGAGCGAACCGCATACCGATGCACTGACGCGGGCCTGTTCCAAACGGCAGATAGGAATAAGGGTTTCGCCTCTCCTTAGCCTCAGGAGAGAAATTATCTGGGTTGAACTCGTGGGGGTTCTCCCAGACCTCGGGGTCCCGATGTAGAACATACGCAGGGATGTTGACATCAATCCCCTTCGGGAACCGGACCCCCTTGATGACAGCCTCTTCTTCGCAGCCACGGATGAGGCTAAATGCGGGACCGCAGAGGCGTAGGACCTCCGAGATGACCTGATCCAGGTACGGCATCTTTTGCACGACATCATAGAGGGGCTTACTACCGCTGGAGTCAAGAGCCTCGTCGACTTCCTGGATGATGCGATCTTGCACTTCTGGGTAGGTGGCCAAAAAGTATGCTGTGCTACATAAGGTGTTACCAGTCGTTTCGAAACCGGCGATAAGAAACGTCACGGATTGAGCTGTGACTTCATCGTCGCTAAGCTTACTGACGCCGTGGACAGTCTCCTCGTGTGCCTCCAACATTAGCTGAACCAGATCTCTGTTGCCTGAATGATCTTGCTGCTGCCGTTGTTCAAGGATCCTCCTGGCCAGACCCAAGAAGTAGTCGGCGTTCTGAAGGAGACTCACATACTTGCTAAAGTATTCCCAGAAGGGAAACATGGAAAAGAATCGGATCCACAGAGGTGTTTGGAAAACTTTTCTGGCCTTGTCCACAAACTCTGGATCGGGCTTTGTCTGGAGATTAGTTTCCATGCCGAATGCGGCCCTCATGATGACGTCCAAGGCAAACAAACTGAAGAGGTTGGCGGCATCTGCGCTTTCACCTGAAATTTAAGAATTTCGGATGAAGCGAATTTTACATAAATCAAATTGAAATGGAGGCGGTACGAACTGAAAAGAACGAGTAGTCGACAAACGAATTTATATTCAGATGAAGTTGTTTCGAGAAGGTTTGTCCCACAAAATCCCAAAAGCGTACGTGAAATGCCTTGAAACACTTCATAGTTTTTTATAGTTTGTGCGCATGTTAGTGCACCTCTTTTCTTGCGTTGTTTCATAAACGCGACAATTCTTAAAACTTCTCGCCGGCCATCAAAGAACCCCCCCCCCCCCCAACCTGCTGGAGGGCTCCCATATAAAAATACACGGATGCTTGTCGGAAATTTTCAAAAGAACGCTTAAGAGGTACCATGATCCTGTTTTGTGGGGGTTGCTTGAATTTTTTCACCCCTAACAATTCTGTGAACAACACATTACCTGACACTATCATAATATTTATTAGTATCACCCAACTAGTGGACTAATGCAAATCCTGCATTTTAATTGGCTACTAGTAGAGGACTATTAGTGATAGTCCTCGAGTAGCGAAATTGGCGCAATCGAGCGTGACGCTTTCTTTCGTTTTATTCCCAAACAAATATTTCTTCAACTTGCATTTGCTAACTTTACTATTACCTTTTCTGTCCGACTAGTTGGGTGATACTAAAACAATTAGACCCTTCGCCCTCAAGGGCCACGGGTCAATAGCCCATTCGGCTTCGCCTCATGGGCTATTGACCCGTAGCCCTTGCGGGCTACGGGGTCTAATTGTTAAATAGCGACAAAAACGACTGCTTCGAATGCCTTCTTCTCGTTGATTCTCAAATATCTCCTACCACATATTTTTTTTCGACTCAATACCCTAAGATGTACCGCAAAAGCTCCCGCTGGGGACCTTTTGAGGCTGAACACCCTAACAGGTACCAAAATCGAGCTTTTAACCCCTAAAAGGTACGACGAGCACCCCCGTCCTTTTTATGCCGGGTCTTTCCCCCTTCCCCCCTCCCCGCTCCCACTGCTCCGGGCATAGGACTTCAGTGCAACGTTGAAAGGCCGCGCAAGTTGTACGCATTTATTTAAAAGAAGGACAGGGAGTGCTCAGTTGTTTATTTAATTTATTCTCGATCGCTAACATTTCGACCTGAAATGTCATCGGCTTCTGTATCAAATTATACTTTCTGCACTACCTCACAGTACAGGGACGTTCTTCTGTAGCGTAGAAGAGAGAAAAACAAAACAAAAGAAAAGAAAAATGAAAATAAAAAAGGAACAAAAGGTATCAGGGCCATGCTTAAGACTTATTTGTTCTCTTTCAAGATGCCGGCTTCATAAGATGACATGCTAATCCACGTACGCACTTACCGTAGTGGCTGGCTTCACACGAAACGTGTTTGCCACGAAAATATCTCGTGACTTCCAAGCCCTACTTATAGAGTGCTTAGTTCAAAATAAAGCCGCCCAAGAGCCCTGCCTCATAACCCTAATCAAATATGCCGCAGCTGCAACAAAGCAATAACGCTTACCCGTTTCGGCGAATTTTTGCATTTTGCTCATCAGTGCATTAGATGCGTTCTCAATCAGTGGCACTATCTGTTTCAGTTTCGCGGCGGTGAAGGTCGGCGTCAATGTCGTTCGAATTCGTTTCCACGACTCATCGCGCGCGATGAAGAGCCCAGAGTTGAACGGCGGGTTGGGCTTTACGAACGGGGGCCGATTTGGGAACTTCGAGAACTCTTTCACCATAATCTGTTTGACAATTTCGGGGTCGCAGACAACAATCGCTGGTGTTCTTCCCATACAGATCTTGTATACTCGGCCATACTTGTAGAAGTACTCCAATAGCATCTTATGTATCCCGTCATATTTGAATACATCGAAAAGATTGCCGACCCACGGCCACGGTTTTGGACCGGGCAGAGGTGATCCTCCGAGGATCGCGTTGTAGCGATACAGACCTTGCCAATACAGAAACACTAATATTCCGGCGATCAAGGCTAACCATAAAGAACTGGCTTCGAAGAACTGCTGCAAATCAGCCATGTTAGCGTGCGTGTTATGCAACTGTTTGCTCAACACGAGACGTTAATTATGGGATGGTCACCAGTTGCATGACAATAGAGGTCTGTACGGGTCCGCAAATTGTCATGCAACTGACCGCAAATGATCCCGGACCGCAAATGATCCCCAAATTGGACCGCAAATGATCCCAGACCGGAAATGATCCCCGATAGGCACCGCAAATGATCCCGACTAAAAAATAGAGAATGGCATGGATGGTGGGATGGTGTGGATAGGGAATTGGCGTACGTGAATACCGATGTTTTTATTAAAGCCATCTTATAATTATAATGGGTAACAACTTGCTTTTTTTTCATACTTTCGACTAAATTTTGTTGCTAACTACGATGTTATGAATATCACCACTCAATCATCAAAACACGACCTGGCTTGCATTTCTTTGCAATTCTCAGTAAAATTATGATCAGTGTAACATATGCTACATATCCTGCTTTGTTAAACATTGATATTTCGGTGTTATAGTTAAATCACATTTTATCAGCCATTAACGCCACTCGTCTAAAGTTTCCAACTAAAATCTAACCACGAAGCAACTATTAAGGAAGGCGCTGTCACCTGAGTAGACCCACAAGCCTACAACGCTTCATCACTCTGTAAAACACCTAGTGTGTAGCCCTGGAAATTTGAACAAATTTATTTTGTAATTTTTCCTTGCTCGTATTTTGGCTTTAATTCCTCAGAAATTACTACTTGAGTATTCTAAGAAGCCAAAATTCCAAGCTATAGTTATGAAGTTCAGCCTCATGACCAAGCAAGGCCAAGGCTTGCTCTTCGCTTTGATAAGTTAGCTGTTTGATAGATGTTTGATACTATCGCCACCGGGATTTCGAGAATGTTTACAAGTATGTGTTTTTCTAAGACTTCTAATTCAATAGATCGACTTCACGTGACGTGCTTTTATCCTCATCAGGCATAAGAGGCGGTATATTTATATCTGTTTACAATTAGCGTACTTCGTTTGAAAACCAGAGCATTTTGAATTTCAGGGTTATGGAGGTTGCGTGACACAAGGCTACGATCGAGTTTGTTGAAAAATATATACTTATCTCATGATTTTGAGCTTTTTTAGAAGTTAAAGCACTAGGAAAAGTGCTTATGTAAATGCTTGTTTGTTTAGTACCGATAATCAGTCGCCTAGAAAGCCAAAGTAAGTACCAGATGTTTACACTATATTCCCGCCGCCATATTGGTGTCCCACCGATGTATACCAACATGGCGTTTTCTTACTGGGCTCTGTAAATTTCTGGGAAACATTTACGACGAATTTCTGAAGTTTGGGGAAACGCACAGGCCTAAAACTTGGAGAAGTGTCTTATTTAGTTATCTTCTATAGCGTACATCACAATTTCTTAGCTTTTTTCATTGGCTGGTTTTCGATTTATTACTTTTTTTTTTATTGCGTGACAGTGAAAACAATCTGTACTGCTCGAAGAACAGAACAGCAACTGTGGAATATTTTTTTGTAAAATGATAAAACTTGTTTTTTAGTTCATAATTTTTGTATATGTTCTCACCTTCCTCTGATATAAATCCATGCCATTCCTTACTTTTTGATCGGGATCATTTGCGGTCCAATATGGGGATCATTTCCGGTCCGGGATCATTTGCGGTTCAATTTGGGGATCATTTGCGGTCCGGGATCATTTGCGGTCCTGGGATCATTTGCGGACCCGTACAGGTCGCACAAAGTCACGTTGTTCCATATGTAACGATATTTTGAGTCCCTGACCCGTGTGTGATAATTACTCTCAGATAGATCGAGACCTTAAAGTAAGAGATTTTTAGGGTAGAGAAACACCAGAGAAATCATGAAAAATCGAAAAATAAGCAAGAATGGTCAGAATGGATACCACAGAAGAAGCTTAAGGTGGCGGGTCGATCCCATGGCTGCTTTGATGTCACGCAACGAACGCTTGAATACTGGTATTCATAGACTTCGAATGAAGAATTCTATTTAGTCGGCCTAAATATGTTAAAACAAAATTAAACAACTACATAATGTAGAAATAAAATTCACTTTTCTCAACATATGGTCGTCTTCTCGACACCTTTTCGCCACAGTTTCGTCTAAAATATACTCACGTTCCGCCACAATTACATAAAAGAAACAAAGACAACCTTAAGTTGAGGTAAGTGAACTTTATTATTCTTACATTTATTCCTTTATCTAACCATATTTAGAATTGAGGTGAATGAAATCCCGCTTGTAACACATGCAACCCTTCATTAGAATAAAAAAAAATCTTTAATTATAATAAATAAAGATATAAATAAAAAGATAAAAACTTCTAAGAGTAAAAATGACAACGCAAGAACCCGCAACGTGGAAACAACAACGTGAACAGGACGCGGCCCAAGGGCCTCCCACGCACCAATCACGCAATCTTGTGTGTGACAATCCAAAAGAAACTCTTCCAGTGGCACGCGTGGAACATTATGACATGTATGGCCATATATACTTTTAACATTACGTGCCTCCTCTCGTAAGATTGTGTTTCAGTGAGCTTACACTCAGTTTAATATGGATAAAAAGTTTTCACCATACCGAAGCGCAAATGATTTTGCAGGTCGTCACGCATAACTTGTCGCACAATTATTATTTATAGAGTTCGTGATCTTCCCCAAGGAAATAAAACAAACTGTTCACTTTAAACCCAAACATCCAGTCCCCGGTACAGTGCTTTCTAAACTCCAACCTGTATACGTGGTTTGCTTTATTATTGCTTTAGCATATTAATCTCATCTCAATATGTGGAAACGGCCACGTAAAAACGGCAACGTGGACCGGAAGCGATAATGAGTGACCTCCACGGCACTTGTCACGCAGTCTTGTGCGTGACAAGTCTTAAAAGCTCCTCAGGTCTCTCAATCTATCCCTTAACTTATCGCAGAAATCTCTAGGTCCTTCTTCTTATTAACTGATATTTTAGTGAACTTACTTGCGGTTTAAAATCGACAAAATTCCCATTAGATAGCAAAATGCAGTGTAATAATGAGCTTCTCTTTGCAAAATGGCTTCACGTACGTCATTCAGAGGTATTGTTTATATAAGCACATAATCTTTCCCAACGGGGTAATCAAGCCAACAGTTCTCTTTGCACGCAAACATGGAGTCCACGGCAGAGTACTTTCCCAGCTCCAACGTGTATACGTGGTTTGCTTTAGTCCTTGGAATACTAGTCTTTATTTACTGGCAAGGTCTGCAGCGTTACAACTCGGTCCTCGGAGACTGTCCGCTCTCCGGCCCAAAACCTTGGCCATGGGTCGGTAGCCTTCCCGATGTGTTCAAATATGGCGGCATGCACAAGATGTTCCTGAATTACTTTTACAAGTATGGCCGAGTCCATAAGATGTGTTTTGGTCGATCTCCAGTGATTGTCGTCTCGGACCCCGAAATAGTCAAGCAGATCATGGTCAAGGAATTTTGGAAGTTCCCAAATCGACCGCCTTTTATTAAACCCAACCCTCCTCTCAGTTCGGGACCCTTTATATCGCGGGACGAGACATGGAAACGCATTCGAAATAC